>NC_066584.1:297156172-297421172 GCF_024323335.1 Lathyrus oleraceus
GACAAGATTTAAACATACACAAACATTGCCTCTTAAGGAGGACTTCAGACAGTTGCCTGGCCAAGTAACAGGCCAGGTCTTCCAGACTACATGAAGATAGAAAGTATACCTCAATGCAAATTGCTATTAAAGCAAAGCAAAGCAAGTTCAAAGAACTAAGCAACTAATGGTACCTGAAATAGTCAAGCAGACATTAGTATACAACTTCAAACAAAGCAAAAAGAAACAGACATCAACAGTTAATCAGAAGCAAATGGATGTGCAAGGCATAAGGCTTAAGGCATGTGAGCCAAGCAGCCACCTACAAAACAAACAAGTTAGACAATGATATTTAAGCAAGCTCAATCAAAAAGAAACGGTCTCATTGGTCATTTGTTGGTCAACCTGAAAACAGGAGCTCAAAGGTGAGTAACAGGACCACTAGGACAAGCCTAGGGTCAAAAAGGAATGAAAAAGTCAAAACAGCAAAGGGCAAGCATCCAAATCATGTTCAAACAATTAAGAAACACAACCAATTGGGTTCACATTCATATCAATCATCATCATCATTTCATGAACAATTTAGGTCAAAGTGTTGCAAACAGAAGCTCATAGAAGTCAACAGCAAGACTTAACTCAAAAGCAATCTTAAACATTTCCAAAAATCACCAAATAAATCATGACCAATCACAACCCACAGCATGGTAAGCATGTCAAATTTCATCTCATTTGGACAAGTGGAAGGCAGTCAATGAAAATCAGAAAGTCAAATCAATTTTGAACATGCTCAAAGAAGTCAACCAAACATGCATCAACTTGAAAAATTCATAAATCAGTGATAGCATATGAAAATGAATGGGACTAAAACCATGGCAAAGCTTAGGATGTCTAGTTATCTCATGTAAAATTTCATGTCCATCTAATAAGTATGAGAATTTCACAAATGAAATGGGAACATGTGTCACAAAAGGTCAACATTTTGGTCAAACAGGGGAGAAAATCTCAAACAAATGGAAAATGGCACAAATAATTCCAAGAAAAATCCCATGTGAACTAGACATACAAGAGTAGGTTCATGCAAAAATTCACATCAATTGGAGGTCAAGAAGCATGGTATCAAAAATCAACAAGTTGCACATCAATGGTGTGACACAAATTGTCACACCCTACTTCAAAAATTCATAGCTCCCAATCCAGATAAGATAAATTCACAAACTTTACATCAAAATAAACATGAATGTGTCTAGTTTGAGCACAAAAAATTTCAGGGCCATTGGATAATGCATCACAATTTCACAAAGGATTTGGCAAGATGTACAAAAATGGGCACATGAACAAAATCCTAATGCCATTTAAAATCTACTCATCCAAAAAAATCAACAAAAATCATGATAAAAAACTAGGGATCCATATGAACACAATGCAACAAGTCCCATGAATTTGGATTTAAAATGAATGAATTATGATTTTTGCAAGTTTGTGGAACAAAATGAAATAATTATTGAAATGAATTAAAATGGATTAGGAATTAAAAAAAAGAAAAATGCACAGCCACTCATTAATCCTAGGTGGCGGCTTGCTTCGCTGAAAAACAAAACTCAGCGTTTTGTTAAGTGGCCCAGTCAAAGGGCCCGGTCAACCACCTTACAGCCAATGGCGTGCGAGCAAAAACGCCTTGCTGTACCAATTGAAGCGTTACTTTAAAAAACACATGCACGGCCATATGTACTAACCCTACAGATAAACGGCATGGCTACAGGAAACAAATTCCAGAATCATGTTACAGCAAAAACGTCCAGCATCCACGTTCATCACAGCAAATTCCAGTAATGCAATTTTTTACCAAAACCGAAAATCCAAAATACCAAGATGCTTATCTAAACATGCTCAAGCATAAATCAAATTCCAATAATCTCAACTCATGCTAAAATGGACAAATCATGTAAAAAAGTAAATGAACATCAAATTTGGAAATCAAATTTCTCTCTCAATTCCTAACCGTTTTCCTCGATTCAAGGCTCAGTAAGCTTATGGCAAAAAGATCTACACGATGTATCTCATGATTTTGGAAATGGAGAGATTTGATATCTTACTTGATTTTGAAGAAATGAGTGAACAGTTGTTGTTTTGATGTTATGAGCTCAAACAGATGTAGACTCATGCTCCAAATGATGAATGGTGAAGATGCTTGGGCTTGAAATAGCTTGAAATAGCTTTAACCAAACTTTGCCATTGATGATGCTTTGCAAAAACAGTCCACGAAATGGCCTTCCAGTTGTGGAATGATGGTTGAAATGGGCTCTCAATGTTGTTTGGATGGTGAATCAACAAAGCTTGCTCGTGGTCTCTTGAGAGTTTTGACAGATTTTGGAAATGGCAAGAAAATGAAATTTGAGAGAGTGAATGAATTCTGAGTTTGTGTGGCTGCTGCTAGGGTTTTCTCCAGCAGGAAAATGATGTTTAAATACTCTGTTTAAGGGTACAAATCACAGTCCATGAAAAGGTGGGATGGAGTTGGTGAAAAATGTACTTTTGGCCAATTTTCAAGCAAGTTAGGAATGGCTATATGTACTGCACGAAAATGGGCTTGGTTCATGTCACAAATGCATTTTCAGAACATGTTTGATTGGTAGAATTGGTTAGAAATGATTATTTGGAAAGTTCAATTTTTCACCTCACTTGAAAATAATCCATGTAGGTTCAAAAGTGCCATTTTGATCCATAAAGTTTTGGTACATTAAAGTTACATTTTTGGAAAGAGGAGGTCAAATGTGACTTGTTGGAAAAAACCTCACCAAATTTGGCCAAATGGTTTGAGAGATATGGCCTTTTGAAGTTCAAGAATTTTTTGAAAATGAATTGATCATAACTTGCCAACCATACATGGGAATTGAGTGTTCTTGGACTTTTTGGAAATGTGAGAACAAGATCTTCAACTTTCATGTTGGGCAAAAATTCATTTGAAGCTTGTATCATGATGTAAGTTTGAGGATCAAGACTTTCCATTTTTGGTAAATTTCAGTTACAGGTCAAGTTTCCCTTTTTGGAAATTTCTGATCTGGCTTCAAATTCCTCCCTGATGGTGTTTGACATGATATATGAAGACTATATGGACATGAATGAGACCTCTCAAACCAATTTCCATCATCAAATCACTGATTAAATGGACAGTTGACCAACAGTTGACTTTTAGGGTTTCTGACTGATTGTGCATTGACTGATGACTTCTGAACATCCAATCCTTGACCTAAACACTTCAAATGGATCCCCAAGTCATGTGAACATGTTGGACCAACCCTAGGGCCTTGGCTCCTTGAGAAATGCACTTGCTTGCTTGACTGACTGATCTCCTGACCAGTTTGACCTAATTCTTCTGATGACTTGCACTTGAGGCAAATAGGACAATGCAATGCTATGCAGTGGACCATGTTATGTTATGACCTAATATGAGAATGTATGTACCATGACAGGTGCAAATTTGAGGTGCTACACTCAAGTTGACAATGGCTTAGGTATCATATGCACCATTCATAACACTCTTAAACCTGAGAATTTTATCCTTGATATTGGTGCAACAGACCATGTCTGTCATACAAAAACTTTCTTTCAATGCATTAAACAAATCAATCCCATTAACCATCAAACTTCCAAATGGAGTTTGTCATACGGTGAACTGACTTGGGTGCTTTTGCTTTGGAAAGCAAATGTCGCGGATAGCAAGAGTCGCCACCGACTTTTCTTTTATCCAATAAGGAAAGGTGGAAAAGAACAGGAAAGACCTTGATTAGATTTTGGGTTCGGGAGGTACATTATACAAAGGGAAGGTGTTAGCACCCTTTGTATCCATGGTTATCCATGGGCTCTTAATTGCTTAATCACTTATGTTTTTCTTGTTTGAAAAAGTGTTTGAGAAATGTTTAGAAAATGTTTGAAAAGAGAGTTTAACTTTGTAATGATTCTTGTACGAATGCATACAAAGTGTTTATCTCGTTTAATTTTGAAAGCTGTTTAGAAAAATATAACTTGGTAATGATTCTAGTATGAATGTATACCAAGTGGTGATTTTCTAATAGATGTTTTGCAAAGTGTGAGGTGTGAAAAGTATTTTAAGTTGTGAGTAAGCATTTAAGAGTTGTACCTAACCAAGGTTTTTATAGGTATTTCCTATCCTTAGGTGGGTAAGACTGTCCTTACTATTGAGAAATAAGTAGTCTTATCCTTTGGATGTAAAGGGACATCGTAGGGTCATCGATTGGTCATTGAAGGCAACATTTGTAAGGATACCTTAGCATTCGAAGGGATGATCATCATTTAACCGTAGGCTACAACGACGGGTCATCGAGGGACAAAATCATATATTCGCAGGCGACATCCGAGGTACTATGATTTATCTTGTAGGGACATGATGATTTAATCGAAGGGTCTTTGCTAAGTGTATCCCCACGTTCGCGGGACATGACCGTAATACCGTAAGGCAACAAAGAGAGGACCAAGATCACATGTATTTAAAGGCAATATTTTATAATCAATTAGGTAATTAGGATGAATCTCCACATTATAATCAATTAGGTAATTAGGATGAATCTCCACATGGGTATCCCACAAATAAAGTGGAATACCTAGCAAGCTACCTTTTCCAGGAGTATGTGAGCCCTTACAATATTCAGCAAACAGGTCAGAATACCAAATCAGGGTGCAATCGAGAGTTGCACCAAACCAAAAGGAATCACAACAGTAATAATGTCAGGTAAACCATGCATGGTTGCAATAAAACATGTCAGATTAGCAAAAATCAGAACAGAAAAATCAGCGACTGTCATGTTCGCTGCTGCCTCGCCTAGCGAGGGCCTGGCGAACCCTCGCTACATGTTCGCTTAGCGATGTGCTAGCGAACGGCTGCGGGTTTTGAATTTAAGAACAGTACGATTTCAGCAAGCTCCACACCCTATGGCATCCATTACAGAAATTTTATGGTTAAACATTCAAGATATCCATACATATTAAATCCACATGCAAAACCTAAGATATATTATAAATTCAATCATAATACCACATGTAAATTGGAAGCATAAAGCGGTAGTGGTAGTGCAAACCTGTTGGCAATTGAATTGCAACGTTGAATTGGCAGATCACTCTTAGGGTTGGTGCCGGATTGAGTTGGGCGGAGGTAACCTTTGTGTAGATGAGTTTCCTTCAGGGTTTCCTTTAGGGTTGCTCTGAATTCTCTGGGTTAGCCTCCAGGGTTTGCTATTCCTTCTTTCTGTCTCCGTCCGTCCGTCTCTTTTTTTTTTCTTCTGACTGAAGTTGTGGTATTTATAATGATTTTTTGTGACCTAATGGGCTCAGAATGAAGCCCAAAATTTCTGGTATTCGCAAGCTTCGCTAGGCGAGTGGTGTAGCGAAGGGTTCGCTAGGCGAAGGATTTTGCTTGCCTAGCGAGCAAGCCATTTTAAGCCATTTTCTGGATTTGGCCACCTGTGTGCTGGGTCTTTGTTCCTTTAAGATCAATGTCTTTAAAAATGAGTTGGAGTGCCTTGAAAAATGTCTTGCAAGATTAACGGGAAAATTTGGGGTATGACAGCTGCCCCTGTTCAATATTCGTAGACCGAGAGAGTTAGAATGGTATGTACGCCATTCGTGGTCTGGAGGTGGAAGATTATTGAACACTTAGAATGCCCCAAAAATTTGCACTTGTTAGTTAAAAGTTAGTCTTGATGGAGATGGGCTTAAAGATGCCATCCAGGAAGTTTGAGGATGGGGGCTTCAGAGTGCGTCGTACATTAGACCATATCTGAAGACATGGGTGTCATACTGGGTCTTACGCTAGACCTTATAATGAGTCATCCATTAGATGATATTAGGGTGATCTGAACCTGATGAGATAAGGATCTGAATGGGTCATACACTGCTGGGGATAAAGGATCAGAATGGATCATACACTGCTGGGGATAAAGGATCAGAATGGATCATACGCTAGATCGTATCTGAATTGCAGAATGAACCGTCCGTTAGGCTGCATCTGGAGAGGTAAAGATCAAAACGTATCGTACGCTAGATCGTATCTAAGTAGCAGACTGAGTCGTCCATTAGGCGGGTGACTTCACTGGGGATGGAAGATCAGACCGGATCATACGCTAGATCGTATCTGAGTAGCAGAATGAGCCGTCCATTAGGCTGTATCTGAGATATAAGGGTCATAATGGATCGTACGCTAGATCGTATCTGAGTAGCAGAATGAGCCGTCCATTAGGATGTATCTGAGATATAAGGGTCAGAATGAATCGTACGCTAGATCGTATCTGAGTAGCAGAATGAGCCGTCCGTTTGGCTGTATCTGATGATAAAAGGTAGTCATACGCTAGGCTAAAATTCAGAATATACCGTACGTTAGGTAGTATCTGAGGAATAAAGATCAGAATGGATCATACGCTAGATCGTATCTGAGCAGAATGAGCCATCCGTTAGGCTATATCTGATGATAAAAGGGGTAGTCATACACTAGACTACCCTTCAGAATGTACCGTACGCTAGGCAGTATCTGAGGGGATGAACATCCAAATGGATCGTACGCTAGACCGTATCGGAACAGTTGAAGGAACCATACGTTAGGCTGAATCAGAATGAACCGTACGTTAGGCTATATCTGATAATATTTGTATATGATGTATTTGCAATAAATGTCGGGATGGGCTTAAAGATGCCATCATTAGGAGGATGTCAGAATGCTCATCAGAATGAACATCCATATGGATTATATCTGTAAGATGCATCTGAATCTAAAATGTAACCGATGAGGGCATCCGTCTGAATGAACCTTTATTTTGACTATATCGGGAGGATAATTAACCTGAAAAAGTTAGCCTCATGCCATGTCATGATGCATGAGATGTTTTATGCTTGTGAAAATAAATGTGAACATTGCATGCATGTATATGATGCGAAATGATGCATGAATGAATTATGCGTCTGAAAATTTTGCCTGGGGAAAATAAATCCCGAGATTCCGGTTGGAGACATTTGTATTGATGAATATTTCTTAGCTGGGGGTATTTGATTTCTGTCTGATGGTAGAAATATTCACCAGAAGCCTGACTGGGGGATAAAAGAGATGACTAGTCTGTCTAGTAATGCCAATTTCTTCTGGGAAATAACTGGTTTTGCTGGGGAATAGGATTAGCAACTGGATTCATCGGAAAGCATGGTTAGACTTTATCCTCGACCCTAAAGTCTTTTAGTAATTGCTATTTCTATTTTATGCATGTATTTTCGGTAAACATCAATCATATTCAAACACATATATTAATTCGAATTAAATCAATGGACGTTTATGCAAACAAAACAGAGTAAGTAAAACAAAAGCATTTTTTTGGAAATAAAATTGTATTGATTTTGAAAGGTGGCCTATAAATAGGCAATTTGAGTACAAGGAGACAGAAATCCTAGTAAGAGGAAATTGTCAAGAAAACAAAGAAAAGCTATGAAGAAAAAGTCCTATTGATTTTAATTCCACTACTGTCGTTATGTCTTCAAGCCTCTCATCTCCTGTTGTCGGATAGAAGTGATTGGCTTGTTCAGTCCCTTTGACTTGGGTGAAGCTGACCTAGAACGGGACATAGTCATACGCTTTAATCCCTAATTTTTGTCTGGACCGCCTTTTCAGGTTTTCAGTCCACCAGGATACCCTTTCTTGCCCAAGTCGCCTTTTCTGGTTTTCGACTTGCCGGGTGTACATTTTTATATGTTTATCCCTAGTTTTTGCCCGAACCCTTTTCGGTCCGCCGGGATGCCCTTACTTTTGCCTAGGTACGTCGACCTAGCGGATCTCTTTTATGCGTAGTATTTTTTAACTATGTCTGCGTTCACGGGCTGTGGGAAGTCTTCGCCATCCATTGTAGCAAGCATCATGGCTCCACCAGAGAATACCTTCTTAACTACAAATGGCCCTTCGTATGTGGGAGTCCATTTGCCTCTAGAATCACCCTGTGGTAGAATTATACGCTTTATTACCAAGTCGCCAATTTGATATACCTGTCTCTTGACTTTCTTATTAAACGCCTGGGTCATGCGCTTCTGATATATCTGTCCATGACAAACAGCCGCGAGTCTCTTTTCATCAATCAAATTTATCTGATCGAGTCGAGTCTGAATCCATTCATTTTCCTCTAAGCCTGCATCTTTCATAATTCTTAGAGAGGGAATCTGAACTTCCACTGATAAAATGGCTTCCATTCCGTAGACTAAAGAGGAAGGCGTTGCCCCTGTCGAAGTGCGCACTGAAGTGCGATAACCATGAAGAGCAAAGGGTAACATCTCACGCCAGTCTTTGTATGTTACTGTCATCTTTTGTATGATCTTCTTAATATTCTTATTGGCAGCTTCTACGGCGCCATTCATCTTTGGCCGGTACGGAGAAGAGTTATGGTGTTTTATTTTGAACTGCGTGCAGAGTTCAGTAATCACCTTGTTGTTCAAATTAGTACCATTATCAGTGATAATTCTTTCAGGGATGCCATACCGACAAATAAGACTATTCTTGATGAACCATGCCACCACATTCCTGGTGACAGAAGCAAATGAGGCTGCCTCTACCCACTTCGTAAAATAATCAATAGCAACAAGAATGAAACGATGTCCATTAGAAGCAGTAGGTTTAATCTCTCCAATCATATCAATGCCCCACATTGCAAAGGGCCAAGGTGCTGTCAACACGTTCAATGGAGTAGGAGATACATGTACTTTGTCCGCATAGATCTGGCACTTGTGACAAGCTCTGGAGTGATGGTGGCAATCAACTTCCATGGTAGACCAATAATACCCTGATCTCAGAATTTTCTTGGCCATCGTATGTCCACTAGAATGAGTCCCAAAAGTACCGTCGTGTATGTCTTCCATAATCTTTTCTGCTTCCTTTTATCCACACAGCGAAGCAAAATCGAATCATGATTACGTTTGTATAATACTCCATTACTCAAAAAGAATTTAGCGGAGAACTTCCTCAGAAACTTTCTGTCATTGATGGATGCCCCTTCAGGGTATTCCTGAGTTTCTAAATATCTTTTTACTTCGTGGAACCAAGGTTTCTCTTCTACTTCATCAGCGTTAAGTTCATAACAGTATGCTGGTTCATCTAATCGTTCAATGGTGATCATGGGAGCTTCATTGTCCCATCTGACTCTGAACATAGATGACATGGTAGCCAATGCGTCTGCCAACTGATTCTCTTCTCGTGGAATATGTTCGAATGTAATCTTTTCAAAGTATGGGATTAATGTCAACACCCGCTCTCGATAAGGGATGAGATTCAGATGTTTAGTATCCCATTATCCTTTGATCTGACTGATTACCAAGGCTGAGTCTCCGTACACACTCAAAAACTTGATTTTCAGGTCTATAGCAGCCTTGAGTCCCAAAATACATGCTTCATACTCAGCCATATTGTTGGTACAGTCAAAACATAGTCTAGTAGTGAAAGGCGTATGGCAACCCCTGGGAGAAATAATTACAACACCAACACCATTGCCCAACGCATTAGAAGATCCGTCAAAAACCATAGTCCATCGGGATCCCAGTTCGGGTCCTTCATCTGGTCCAGGTTCTTCATAATCAATAACAAGCATGACATCCTCATCTGGGAACTCAAAATTCATAGATTGGTAATCATCAACTGCTTGATGAGCCAAATGATTAGCTAACACGCTTCCTTTGATTGCTTTCGTAGTAGTATATTGGATGTCATACTCTGTTAAAATCATCTGCCACCTTGCTATTCTTCCGGAGAGGGCAGGTTTCTCAAATATATATTTGATAGGATCCATCTTAGAAATCAATAAAGTGGTATGATTCAACATATACTCTCTTAGTCGGCGAGCAGCCCAAGCCAAAGCGCAACAAGTTTTCTCAAGCAGTGAGTATCTTGTTTCACAGTCGGTAAACTTTTTGCTAAGGTAGTATATGGCGTGCTCTTTTCGACCAGACTCGTCATGTTGCCCCAACACACACCCCATTGAACTTTCTAACACGGTCAAATACATGATTAGAGGTCTTCCTTCAACCGGGGGCATCAAAATCGGAGGTTCTTGGAGATACTTCTTGATTTTGTCAAAAGCTTCTTGACATTCATCATTCCATATCATCTTTTGATTCTTTCTCAGTAATTTGAAGATGGGTTTGCAGGTAGCAGTCAAATGGGAGATAAATCCGGCAATGTAATTCAAACGTCCCAAGAAACCTCTGACTTCTTTATCTGTACGAGGAACTGGCATTTCTTGAATAGCTCTCAACTTAGCCGGGTTAACCTCAATTCCTTTACTACTGACAACAAAGCCCAAGAGTTTACCGGATCTTACTCCAAAGGTGCATTTGTTCGGGTTCAATCTCAACTTGTATTTCTTCAACCTCTCAAACAGTTTGTATAAATGATCGAGATGTTCTTCTTTAGTATGAGATCTGGCTATCATGTCATCCACATATACCTCTATTTCATGATGGATCATATCATGGAACAAAACCACCATATCACGCTGGTACGTTGCCCCTGCATTCTTTAAACCGAATGGCATTACTTTATAACAGAAAGTGCCCCATTGCGTCACAAACGTAGTTTTCTCCATGTCCTCAGGTGCCATCTTAATCTGGTTATAACCCGAGAATCCATCCATGAATGAGAATACCTTGTGTTGAGCGGTGTTATCTACCAGAACATCAATGTGCGGAAGTGGAAAGTCATCCTTGGGACTCGCTTTATTCAAATCTCTGTAATCTACACACATTCGCACCTTACCATCCTTCTTTGGCACTGGTACCACATTAGCAACCCATTGAGGATAAGAAGTAACAACCAGAAAACCTGCATCGAATTGTTTCATAACCTCGGCTTTGATTTTCTCAGACATTTCAGGACGCATGCGACGAACCTTTTGCTTAACAGGACGACAATCTTCCTTCATTGGCAAACGATGCACTACTATATCAGTATCCAGTCCTGGCATGTCTTCATAAGACCAAGCAAAAATCTTTATATAGTCATGTAACATCTGAATCAATCTTTCTTTGACACTGTTTCCCAAGCCTGCTCCTATCTTGACTTCTTTCTTGTCTACTTCAGTACCTAGATTTACAGTTTCAATTGATTCCTCATGCGGCTGTATAGTCTTTTCCTCTTGCAGTAACAGTCTGGCAAGCTCTCCAGGTACTTCACAATCTTCCTCACTTCCATCCTTGGCTTGGTAGATCGGATTTTCAAAGTCATAATGAACAGTAGCAGAATTATTATCAACAGGATCCAGAGTGGATATGGATCTGCATTTTGTTATGTGAGTGTGTGTAAGAAAGCATAGCTTATTTGAAATATGACAGGAAAGATAAAGAGCGCAATATTTGAATGCGAAAAAGTCCATTGATTTATTGAATGTGGATATGCTTATGAAAATGACAAAACCCTTAACAAATTAGCTATGTGTGCCCCGGGCATAGACACAATGCTTTAAGAAGTTCAATTGTAAAAAATTAAAAATTTGCAACACTAAAATAGGCAATAACAATTACTCCTGACTAAAGGAAATCGGGATAGTGTCTTCAGCCTTCCAATTATTGAGTCCGTCACCAATTGTTGGGAAAATCCAGCTATCCCAATCGCAATCGCTATCAGCATCTTCTACAACATTAATCTGACTTTTGACCACCTTTTCAGAGCTAAATCCCAGGCCAAATCTATCAGACTTATACGGCACATCGATCAGTTGACCCCAGCCAGTACGACCACCATCTTCGACCACGGCTTGAGCATCTTTCAGAGAAGTCATGGCAGGAGGAGCACGAATAACCTTGGGCACACGGGAAGTTGGCTTAAGGACAGGACTAGTCGGAGGAACTACATCAAATGACTGAGAAGGAGTCTCAAAGAATTCACCATCCATCTCGACGTATCTGAAGGTATGCACACTACTGACAATATACTCTTCTTCCCCACACACAGTGACGATCTTACCCTCTATTGGATACCTCAGCTTTTGATGGAGAGACGAAGCTACGGCACTTGCCCCATGAATCCAAGGGCGTCCCAGCAAGCAGGAATAGGCAGGACGAATGTTCATTACGTGAAAGATAATGTTGAAAACCTGAGGTCCTATCTTGATAGGGAGAACCACTTCACCATGGACAACACTCTTCGCACCATCGTAAGCACGCACCACAACGTCACTAGGCTTCAGTTCAATGCTTTTACAGTCAAGCTTATCGAGTACAACTTTCAGTAGCACATTCAAAGAAGAGCCATTATCGATCAACACATGAGCCAAGGTGATCCCCTTACACTCAATGGAGATGTGCAGAGCTTTGTTATGATTCTTTCCTGCTGGTGTCAGGTCAACATCGGAAAAGCCTAGGCCATTGTCAACAGTCAGGTTAGCAACATAGTTTCCGAACTGATTGACAGATGTCTCCTGAGGTACATGAGCGGTCTTCAGGAATTTTATCAATGCATTGGCATGAGATTCAGAAGATAACAACAAGGATAACATCGAAATTTTAGACGGAGTATGCCCCAACTGTTCTACCACATCAAAATCACTCTTGCGGATGATTTTCAACATTTCTTCCATTTCCCGTTTGGCAACATCTTCGGTAGTAACTTCGACCGGTGTCCTTGACTGAGAAGGATTGGTTACTGGTTCCTTTCCTCGAGTTTCAGGGGCGGGAGGTGAGATTTCTGGAGAGAAAATCCTTCCACTTCGAGTAATTTTACTAGTCCCAACAATGTCATTAGGATTAGCAGAATTATCAACTTGCTTTATGCCGTGGATGTAAACATCACCTCCATAATTCCATGGAATGACTTTGTTTGAGGAATACGGTATTGGGCCAGGTGCAGTAATAATTAGGGGAGCTACCTTGGGCTCAGCAATAATCTTCACAGGCACTCTAGTAGCGGTAATCTTCACCGGAACTTTGGACCTAGCAATCACATATATTTCTTCAATAGGGTTTTCCACCTTAGGAATCTTTTCGAAGAGAATTGTGCGATCATCCATCAGCCGTTGAATACCACTCCTCAACTCTAAGCAATCATTGGGTCGGGGTATACAGAGATCGCAATTTTCAGCACAACCTGGAAATAAACCAGCTTGCAACAACTTCTTCTTGATGGTCAAGAGAGGAGATGCTAAGTCAGCTACATTAGAAATGTGAGAATTGTCATCCACAGCATTAACAGTCTTGTCATGGTTAGGCATAGGAGCAGTGATGACATTAGGAGTCTCCGGAGGATCAAATTCAATTTCTCCAGCGTCGATCATATCCTGAATCTTATTCTTCAACAACCAACAATCGTTTGTATCATGCCCGGAACTATCAGAGTGATATGCACACCTGGCATTGGGATTATAATGAGGAGAAGTAGTGTTGGGATTTGTAGGAGGATCTTTGAGGGTAATTAAATTTGCTTTTAGCATACCCTGCAGTGCTTGTGCTAAAGTCATATTGATCTTCGTAAACTGTCTTCTTGGCCTGTCTTGTCTGTGTTGGAAGTTATGGGATGGCGGTGCTGCAATCGTAACTGCTCCGACAGCACGGTCACGATTTTTCTTGTTATGACCCCTTTGACCGTACACAGCATTTGATTCATTCTTCCCCTGATAGGACTTTTTGGTGCTTGCAGAGGTAGTCACCTGTATCTTTTCATTTCGAATGCCACTTTCAACACGTTCACCCGTTAATATAAGTTCAGTGAAACCTGATGAGGAACTTCCCAATAGATGGCTGTAGAATGGGCCAGTCAGTGTACCCATGAACATGTCCACTAATTCTCGATCAGTCATAGGGGGTTTGACTCTGCCAGCCAAATCTCTCCATTTTTGAGCATATTCTTTGAAGCTTTCTTTAGATCCCATAGTCATATTCTGCAACTGTAGCCGAGTAGGCACCAATTCAGAATTATACTGGTAGTGTTTGTAGAAAGTTGTCGCTAAATCAGTCCAGGTGCGGATGTTAGAGCTCTCGAGCTGATAATACCACTCTAACTGTGTGCCAGACAGACTCTCTTGGAAGAAATGGATCCATAGCTTCCTATCAGTGGTATACGGCTGAATCTTTCTCACATAAGCTCTCAGATGCATCTGAGGACAAGACGCACCATCATACTTAGTGAAAGCAGGGACCTTGAATTTGCGGGGAATGACCACATCAGAGACCAGACCTAAGCTTTCAAAATCCAGACCGGGCGTCTTTTGACCCTCCATAGCTAGCATGCGTTCTTCCAGCAACTTATACTTATCATCTTTTGGAGAGTACTGTTCATTTTCATAATCTTCATCGTCGTCCTCAGGGTTGAAGGGATCAACATTCTCCTCTTCCGAATCATTTTCTGTCTCCTCTTCTTGATCCTTCGGAATTCTAATCTTGACTCCTGCGGCCTATCCTTTAAGCCTTCTTCCCGGGTTAATGTAACTCACAGCTTTCTTGTCTTTCTTCTTCTCGAGCAAGAGAGCCTTCAGTTCATCCTGCCCCTTGGATAAGTTCAAGATCATCTCCTGGAATTGAGCATTCTGAGCCTGGAGATCTTTGACAGTTTGTTCGAGAGCCACCTATTCTGTTTAGAAGGAAGACCGTGAGAACAATGATCCTTTAGAATACCTGTTATGCAATGTTATGTTATGTTATGCAATGTATGAAATGTTTTCAAGGACTGTTGGATTTTAACTTTGCGTAAACCACCAAAAGAAGGAAACTTTTATTAATAATTTCTTTAATCAATGTTCATTATAAAAAAGAAAATAATAAAAATACAACGAAAGCTCAAGTCTCTCAGGGACGACTTCTTTTCGGGCGGAGATATGCATTGAGTCTTCTTTCCTCATTAAGTTGGCTGGTGAGCTCTGATACTTTCTTCCTTTCTGCACCGAACTGAGTTTCAAAAGTATCCCTTTCCTCTCTCAACTGGATCCAGGATTTCTTCAATTCTTCAACATTGGTAGGCATATCTGGATAAGGAATGATCTGAGGGGCACCTCCTTAAACTTTCGGTTCGACAATCAGAGGTCCGATTGCAAGATATGGCATGGTAAGCTCACGAGCTCTGGCGCGTATCCATCTGAGATAAGGTTCCATAGGAATAGAGTTTTTCTGTCCTAAAGTACTTCTTTTCACCATGCCCCAAGCTCGTACAAACCTTTGACGGAGACCTTGAGAGTCGTTGTCATAGTCAAACACAGTGCCTTGAATAAGTATTTCATGTGGACTGTCTCTTCTAGCATAACCGAACTATCGTAGGGCTAAAGCTGGGCTATAAGTAATACCTCCTCTTATCCCCAGGAGTGGTACGTTAGAGAATTCTCCACAACGGTCAATGATGATAACATTTTCTTTGAGATGAGGACACCAACGGATGTCTGAATGGGAAAGCGACATTATCCGTTGAGACCATTTCAAATTTTGCTCATTCTTCAAGACTGATTGAGGAAGGTGCGAAATAAACCACCTAGATAATAAAGGTACGCAGCACATGAGAGTCCCTTGCCTTTTCATAGTACGAGTGTGAAGGGAATGCAAAATGTCTCCAAGCAAGGTGGGCACAGGGTTATGAGTGAGGAATATCTTAATAGCAATCATATCTATGAATTGGTCTGGATTAGGAAATAACACCAAACCATAGATTAGTAATTCTAGAACATCTTCAAAAGCATGGACATTCATAATTTTTAAGAATTCTCGGGCCTTATTTATCAGAAATTTGGCAAGTAGACCCTTAATTCCACTTCTTGTTACCCAATTAGTTTCAATGTCGGACTTTGTCATGTGTAAAGCCGCGGCAACTTCTTCAGACTTCGGAATCTTTTCTAAACCACTGAAAGGTGTTTGATCAAGGATAGGTATCCCAAGCAGCCTGGAAAATTCTTCTAATGTGGGTACCAACTGATAATCTGGGAATGTGAAGCAATGATGTTTAGGATCGAAGAACTGGAATAGGACTCTCATCATATCTTCTTTGAAACCAGTGGTAACCAAATTGAGGAGAGAACCATGTTTCTTGATAAACTGAGCCTGATCGGGAAGTTCTGACACTAAATCCTTGAGTTGAGGAGAGATTGCTACAAAATTGATCCGGATGGTCTTCCTGGGAGCCATAGCCTTACAAAACAGAGCAAAGTTAAATCCCTAAGTCCTTGAAATGGTTAGTTCAATGCCATGATGTCATGATGTTATGATGTTATGATGTTATGATGTTAAACAAATAACAAGCACCAATAAGTCGCACAACAATCATTCCTAGGTTTTAAGGCTTGCATGAGTTCCAAAGGTAAGTACCCTCCCCACTGAAGTTTGGTTGGTTCAACCTGTCCTAGAATAGTAACCGGGTTCTAGAAGGATCTCAAATTATTGACCTTTCCTTAAGTCCACTTCAGTGCAACACCAAGTGGTTGACCAAAGCTTCCCTAAAGTCCAATCTCAAAGAGTGTAGTATCGAGTCTCAACCAACCCCAGTCGGAACCGAAGTCAGTTATCTCACTACTTTCTAATGGCTAGGATGAGTCAGTTAGAGTTCTAAAGGTCTGGTTAACGCTTTGATGACACCACGCGGACGCCAAATTTTTCCTCAAGTAAACATGAGGAACATCAGGACATCCAAAGTGTCATGTTAACCGTAGCCATCATTTTAACCATTCCAGTATACGCCGGATAGTCGCGATGATCTCTTGCTACTTACCTAAGGTACACTAGATCCGGGTGTAGGATCTTTCACTCAAGCATAAAATACACAAGCAATCCCTTAAAAGTAAATCAGACAATTCGAATACATAAGTGATCTTGTTTTTTAAGGTAACCTCTCTTTTTAAGGATCCCCAGCAGAGTCGCCAGTTCTGTCATACGGTGAACTGACTTTGGGTGCTTTTGCTTTGGAAAGCAAATGTCGCGGATAACAAGAGTCGCCACCGACTTTTCTTTTATCCAATAAGGAAAGGTGGAAAAGAACAGGAAAGACCTTGATTAGATTTTGAGTTCGGGAGGTACATTATACAAAGGGAAGGTGTTAGCACCCTTTGTATCCATGGTTATCCATGGGCTCTTAATTGCTTAATCACTTATGTTTTTCTTGTTTGAAAAAGTGTTTGAGAAATGTTTAGAAAATGTTTGAAAAGAGAGTTTAACTTTGTAATGATTCTTGTACGAATGCATACAAAGTGTTTATCTCGTTTAATTTTGAAAGCTGTTTAGAAAAATATAACTTGGTAATGATTCTAGTATGAATGTATACCAAGTGGTGATTTTCTAATAGATGTTTTGAAAAGTGTGAGGTGTGAAAAGTATTTTAAGTTGTGAGTAAGCATTTAAGAGTTGTACCTAACCAAGGTTTTTATAGGTATTTCCTATCCTTATGAGGGTAAGACTGTCCTTACTATTGAGAAATAAGTAGTCTTATCCTTTGGATGTAAAGGGACATCGTAGGGTCATCGATTGGTCATTGAAGGCAACATTTGTAAGGATACCTTAGCATTCGAAGGGACGATCATCATTTAACCGTAGGCTACAACGACGGGTCATCGAGGGACAAAATCATATATTTGCAGGCGAAATCCGAGGGACTATGATTTATCTTGTAGGGACATGATGATTTAATCGAAGGGTCTTTGCTAAGTGTATCCCCACGTTCGCGGGACATGACCGTAATACCGTAAGGCAACAAAGAGAGGACCAAGATCACATGTATTCAAAGGCAATATTTTATAATCAATTAGGTAATTAGGATGAATCTCCACATTATAATCAATTAGGTAATTAGGATGAATCTCCACATGGGTATCCCACAAATAAAGTGGAATACCTAGCAAGCTACCTTTTCCAGGAGTATGTGAGCCCTTACAATATTCAGCAAACAGGTCAGAATACCAAATCAGGGTGCAATCGAGAGTTGCACCAAACCAAAAGGAATCACAACAGTAATAATGTCAGGTAAACCATGCATGGTTGCAATAAAACATGTCAGATTAGCAAAAATCAGAACAGAAAAATCAGCGACTGTCATGTTCGCTGCTGCCTCGCCTAGCGAGGGCCTGGCGAACCCTCGCTACATGTTCGCTTAGCGATGTGCTAGCGAACGGCTGCGGGTTTTGAATTTAAGAACAGTACGATTTCAGCAAGCTCCACACCCTATGGCATCCATTACAGAAATTTTATGGTTAAACATTCAAGATATCCATACATATTTAAATCCACATGCAAAACCTAAGATATATTTATAAATTCAATCATAATACCACATGTAAATTGGAAGCATAAAGCGGTAGTGGTAGTGCAAACCTGTTGGCAATTGAATTGCAACGTTGAATTGGCAGATCACTCTTAGGGTTGGTGCCGGATTGAGTTGGGCGGAGGTAACCTTTGTGTAGATGAGTTTCCTTCAGGGTTTCCTTTAGGGTTGCTCTGAATTCTCTGGGTTAGCCTCCAGGGTTTTCTATTCCTTCTTTCTGTCTCCGTCCGTCTGTCTCTCTCTTTTTTTCTTCTGACTGAAGTTGTGGTATTTATAATGATTTTTTGTGACCTAATGGGCTCAGAATGAAGCCCAAAATTTCTGGTATTCGCAAGCTTCGCTAGGCGAGTGGTGTAGCAAAGGGTTCGCTAGGCGAAGGATTTTGCTCGCCTAGCGAGCAAGCCATTTTAAGCCATTTTCTGGATTTGGTCACCTGTGTGCTGGGTCTTTGTTCCTTTAAGATCAATGTCTTGAAAAATGAGTTGGAGTGCCTTGAAAAATGTCTTGCAAGATTAACGGGCAAATTTTGGGGTATGACAGAGTTCTTGTCACCATTAATTATGCATGCACCATACACTTTGATAAATACTAATATATCATTGATGTATTATATACGCCAAATTTTTCCTTTAATCTCATTTCTGTTCCAAAGCTAACCAAAATTCAAATTATCAATTGATGTTTAATGCTAGCGATTGCATGATACATGATACTGAATGAGAATAGTGATCCAAAATGCAGCGGAAATTAAAAATTTCTCCTTTAGTGATCCTTACGAATGGGCATGATCAATGATAGAATCGTTACCTCTTGTGACGATTGAAACCTTTGATGCAGATCTAAGGAGTGATCACGAACGTTGAATGGTGACAACGCCTCTACTCAATCCACACGAACGGATTCCTTCAATCTCAATGCTACCTGCTACGAATGAAGGTTTTGAGTGAGTGGGAGAGAGAGAGAGAGAAACGAAATTTCATATGAACAAATGCTTATGCACAAGGGTTCTATTTATAGAACCACTTGTGTGGGTTGTAAGTTAAAAAGCTCACTTAAGTGTATATGGCCCATATCTTATGATATACCAAAATCATTTAAGCACGTGGTACCTTACCATATTTCGTATTTTACTTAAGTGCACCGTACCTTACGATGTTCTACAATTCACTTAAGTGCGACGTACCTTACGATGTTCCTTATTTACTCTATCTCTCATCAATCCGTCCTTTTGTGTGTGACCCTGTAGGTTCTCGCGATACTGGTAATTATATTAAATCACATATTTAACATAATAAACACTGAGCGGTATCTAGCAACACATCATTGCTACCCAAGACACGAAAATGTCATGTGATTTGACAAATCATTTTGTGATACTTATATGTACAATTACCCTTTTTCCCTTATGTCTATATTGAATATAAGACATAGACCGTGTCATCCTTGTCCAGTTCAATATTGGACCCTTAGACATTTATCCTGTTACGCGGGATGGGAAAATTCCATATAGGTCACTCATGTCCCTCAGCATGCTCCGTGGAGTACCCATCAACTGTCTTTATGGTTATCCAGTTACGGACAATGTTTGATCAGCAATAAGGCACTCGACTCTACATCTAGGGTCCATAGTGGTTTCAGGTCGAAGGTGTAAGAACAAAAATTGTTCTACAACAGATTCCATGATTTTGATGATAACAAAGGATGAAACCAAAAATGGCACCCTAACGAAAAGTTTCTAAGTGTGCAGGGTTCTAAAGAAAGAAGAAACAAATCTGATGATGTCATCAGATGCAAAACAAGATCAGATGCAAAATCTCAAGTATCAGAAGCATCTAAAAGTGGAATCTCATTCAAGAAGCTCTGACTCTGGACAAAACTACAAAGTATCAGAAGCATCTGAATATGAAGTAAAGTCTAGAAGCTCTGACTCTGAATTAATGCCTTCTGTAAACTCTGGAAGTTATCAGCGCCATCTGAACTTTCAAGAAATAACATCAGAAGCAAGATTCTCCAGATACACGAAGACTCTAATCAGAATTGTTAATCATGATGAAGTAACGTTTAAGCCAAGTTAAAGTTCTGCAAATGAATTTCCTCAATTAGAAAGAGACGTTAATCTCCACTTCCAAGAGAGAAGATACTAATTGTGGTAAGTAGTCACTTCTAAAAGAAAAAGTCTACTGCAGAAGCTATTAATGGAATGGCGTAACTACATCTCAATATCCAACAGATTCAACGCTACTTCAACTCTACTTCAACTCCTATAAATAGAGAAGAAATCTCATTCAGTAAAAACAAGAAATCACTAGCCAAAACTATACTGAAATCATATCACGCTCAAGAAAAACATCCTTGTTCTTCAAAGATTTTCACTAAGCTTTTGCTTATCAAGTGAAAAATTTGTTCTTAAGTTTGTAATATTTGCTTTCTTAGAAGCACTCTAGATTACACATCTTGTATCTAATTTTTATTTGATTTCCTCAAGTGACTCTTTGCAGTCTGTAGACTTGAGAGGACTAAGAGATTTTCTTCTCTCTTAGGGGTTGTTTGTAATCTTTCAAGATTAGTGGATTAAGTCCTTGTTGAAGGCGAAATCACCTTGGCCGGGTGGACTGGAGTAGCTTTGTGTTATAAGCGAACCAGTATAAAATCATTGTGTGATTTCATTTTGCAAAAAGCGCTTATTTTTCAAACAATTCAAACCCCCTTTCTTGTTTTTCTCACCTTCAATTGGTATCAGAGCTCCGGCTCTGTTATTGATTTTCTAATCAAACACTTAACCGTGTAGAGAGATCCAGTACGAGAAAAACAATGGCCCACTCAAATGAGAAAGATTCTTACAATGCCAAGCCTCCTGTTTTTGATGGAGAAAAGTTTGATTACTGGAAAGATAGAATCGAAAGTTTTTTTCTGGGTTATGATGCTGACCTCTGGGACATTGTCACAGATGGATACAAACCTCCAATCTTAAATGGAGTTGAAGTTCCCAGAAGCAAAATGTCAGAAGATCAGAAACGTGTTTTCAAGAATCACCACAAGGCCAGAACAATACTTCTAAATGCTATATCATACAACGAATACGAAAAGATCACCAACAGAGAGACGGCTAAAGATATACTTGACTCTCTGAAGATGACCCATGAAGGAAACTCCCAAGTCAAGGAGACGAAGGCTCTGGCGCTGATCCAGAAATATGAAGCTTTCAAGATGGAAGATGACGAAGCTATAGAAGCTATGTTTTCCAGATTCCAAACTCTTATTGCAGGTCTTAAAGTGCTAGACAAAGGATACACGACTGCAGATCATGTTAAGAAGATTGTCAGAAGTCTGCCAAAGAAATGGAGACCAATGGTTACTGCTCTGAAGTTATCAAAGGATCTGAACAATATCAGCCTTGAAGAACTTGTTAGTTCTCTCAGAAGCCATGAGATAGAACTAGAGGAGGATGAGCCTCAGAAAAGGAACAAGTCAGTGGCGCTGAAGTCCAGACCTGAAAGACGGAAGTCAGACAGAACCAAAGCCCTTCAAGCAGAAACTGCAGACACTGATGACTCTGAATCTGAAGACTCTGATGATGAAGAAGAACTGTCCTTACTAACCAGAAGAGTTAAGCAACTCTGGAAAAGAAGGAACAACAACAACTTCAGAAGATCAAGACCCAGAGGGGATCGATCAGAGTCAACTTCAAAAGGTAAACCTAATAAAGATATTACCTGTTTTGAATGTAAAGAAACAGGTCATTACAGAAATGAATGCCCCAAGCTGAAGAAAGATAACCCTAGAAAAGAAAGCTTCAAGAAGAATACCTTCAGAACAAAGAAAGGATTAATGGCCACCTGGGACGATAGTGAATCAGGATCATCAGAATCTGACTCTGATGAACAAGCCAACATAGCATTTATGGCTACCACATCCAGCAGCTCAGATGAAGAATCTGAAGAGGTATTTTCTGAACTTTCTAGATCTGACTTAGAATCATGTTTATCAGAAACTCTTACCTCTCTTCAGAAATTAAAACAAAAAATTAAAGACATTAAAGGCCTTCTTAAAGCAAAATCTGAAGTATGTAGTAGACTTGAGACAACAATTCTAGCAAGAGATGATACTATCAGATCTCTAATGATAGAAAGAGATGGAGCTAAAACAAAAAGCTTAGAATTGGAAGAAACGTTGTCTCAAGCACCACAAACTTCAAATGAAATTATTTATAAATATGAAGAAGCCTTTCAAAAATTTCTGAAGAATGGGATAGATAGGAGTATTATGGCATCCATGATTTATGGAGTAAGTCAGAATAATAAAAGGGGAATTGGTTATGATTCTGAGAAAGATAAACCCTCTACAAGTGATCAAATTAAATCTCCTTTTTCATACCACTACACACACACACAAGAACACAAATTTAAAAATGCTAGAAGACCCAAAGTTGTGAGAAACTCTGGGAAAACTAATCTAAAAGGACCCAAGAGATTCTGGGTACCGAAAGATAAGATTATCTATGTTGCAGATATCCTATGCAGCAAAGTTCAAACACCAGTCATGGTACCTGGACTCTGGATGCTCGCGACATATGACGGGAAGAAAGTCTATGTTCCAAAGCCTGGAACTTAAAGACGCTGGATTTGTAGGCTTCGGAGGAGATCAGAAAGGAAGGATCAGAGGCTCCGGAACTATTGGTAACGGTACTCTTCCCTCTATATCTGATGTTCTTTATGTAGAAGGATTAATGCATAACTTGTTATCCATAAGTCAATTAAGTGATAATGGTTATGATGTAATCTTTAATCAAAAAACGTGTAAAGCCATTAGTCAGAACGATGGCTCCGTCCTTTTCACAGGCAAGAGGAAAAACAACATTTATAAAATAAATCTTTCTGATTTAAAAGATCAAAATGTTAAATGTTTAATGTCAGTTCACGAAGAGCAATGGGTATGGCATAGACGCTTAGGCCACATTAGCATGAGAAAACTTTCTCAGCTAACTAAACTTGAGTTAGTCAGAGGCTTACCTAAACTGAAGTTTTCTTCAGATGCTCTGTGTGAAGCTTGTCAAAAGGAAAGTTTTCAAAAACATCTTTTAAAAAGAAAAATGTTGTTTCTACCTCTAAGCCTCTGGAGCTTCTTCACATTGACTTATTTGGTCCTGTGAAAACAACATCAGTCAATGGAAAGAAGTATGGACTAGTAATCGTTGATGATTACAGCCGCTGGACATGGGTAAAATTCCTAAAGCACAAGAGTGAGTCTCACTCTGTATTCACCAGTTTCTGTTCTAAAGTGCAAAAAGAATTTGACTCTAAAATTGTTAGAGTCAGAAGTGATCATGGTGGAGAATTTGAAAATAAAGATTTTGAAGAATTATTTGATTCTAATGGAATATCCCATGATTTCTCCTGCCCTAGAACTCCACAACAAAATGGAGTTGTAGAGAGGAAGAATAGGACACTCCAAGAAATGGCCAGAACCATGATCAATGAAACAAATGTAGCAAAGCACTTTTGGGCAGAAGCTGTAAATACAGCGTGTTACATTCAGAATAGAATCTCTATTAGACCTATTCTGGATAAGACTCCCTATGAACTGTGTAAGGGAAGAAAACCCAACATTTCCTATTTTCATCCTTTTGGATGCATTTGTTTTATATTAAATACTAAAGAACATCTGAACAAGTTTGATTCCAAAGCACAGAAAGGTACTATGTTAGGATACTCAGAACGCTCTAAAGGCTATAGAGTATACAACACAGAAACCAAAATTGTGGAGGAATCAATTCATGTTAGATTTGATGATAAGCTTGACCCTGAAAAGTCAAAGCTAGTTGAAAAGTTTGCAGATTTAGAGATCACTCTGGTAGAATCTGAGAAAACTCCAGAAGCAACTGTCACTCCAGACTCTGAAGAAATTAAATCTCCAGAAATTCCAAGGAAAGTTAAAAGTCGCATTAACGTATCTGAAGATTTGATCTTGGGAAACAAAGATGAACCTGTTAGAACCAGATCTACCTTCAGAACTTCTGAAGATATTCCTCTGGGACTAGTGTCTCTGATTGAGCCTACGTCCTGTGATGAAGCTCTTCAAGATAACGATTGGGTGGCAGCTATGCAAGAAGAGTTAGATCAATTCTCCAAGAATGATGTCTGGGATCTCGTTCCAAACCCAGAGGCACTCATGTCATTGGAACCAGATGGGTTTTCAGAAACAAACTGAACGAGAAAGGAGAAGTTGTCAGAAACAAAGCACGACTGGTAGCTCAAGGTTATAGTCAACAAGAAGGTATTGATTATAATGAAACTTTTGCTCCAGTCGCGAGGTTAGAATCTATTCGTCTTCTTGTATCTTTTGCTATTAATCATTCTATCAAATTATACCAAATGGATGTCAAGAGTGCATTTCTTAATGGTTATATTTCAGAAGAAGTGTATGTTAATCAACCTCCAGGCTTTGAAAATTCAAACTTTCCAGAACATGTTTTCAAACTTAAGAAATCTTTATATGGACTTAAACAAGCTCCCAGAGCTTGGTATGAACGTCTGAGCAATTTTCTTCTAGAACAAAATTTTATCAGAGGGAAAGTTGATTCTACACTCTTCTGTAAAAACCTTAATAATGATCTCATGATATGCCAAATTTATGTTGATGATATTATTTTTGGTTCTGCTAATATCTCTGTTTGCCAAGAATTTTCTAAGTTAATGCAGGCAGAATTTGAAATGAGTTTAATGCAAGAACTAAAGTTCTTTCTGGGAATTCAAATCAATCAAACCCCAGAAGTCACGTACATTTATCAAAGCAAGTACATTAAAGACGTTCTGAAGAAGTTTGATATGACTGAATGCAAATCTGCAAAAACTCCTATGCATCCAACTTGCATTCTGGAGAAGGAAGAGGTAAGCAACAAGGTTTGTCAGAAGCTCTATCGAGGTATGATAGGCTCTCTTCTCTATCTGACTGCTACTCGTCCTGATATTCTCTTCAGCGTCTGTCTTTGTGCCAGATTCCAATCAGATCCTAGAGAATCTCATTTAACAGTTGATAAGAGAATTCTTAAGTATCTGAAAGGAACTCCTAACCTGGGCCTGATGTATGAGAAAACATCAGAGTATAGGCTTTCTGGTTATTGTGATGCAGATTATGCAGGAGATAGAATAGAACGAAAAAGTACTTCTGGAAATTGCCAGCTTCTGGGAAACAACTTAATCTCCTGGGCTAGCAAAAGACAGTCAACAATTGCTCTATCAACTGCAGAAGCAGAATACATCTCAGCATCACTGTGCACAACTCAGATGCTCTGGATGAAGCATCAGCTAGAAGATCTTCAGATATTTGAGAGTAACATTCCTATCTTTTGTGATAATACTGCTGCTATTTGTTTAAGTAAGAATCCCATTCTACATTCCAGAGCCAAACACATAGAAATAAAACATCATTTTATTAGAGACTATGTTCAGAAAGGGATAGTAACGCTGAAGTTCATTGATACAGAACATCAATGGGCAGATATCTTTACTAAGCCTCTAGCTGAAGATAGATTTCTTTTTATCTTAGAAAATCTGAACATTAAAAATTGCCCTGAGTAAATTTGGCTCTGAACATGTAAAATGAGACTCTGATAAAAACAAATACACTTCTGCCTCTGACTCTGATACTTCTACCAAGTTAAGAAGATATCTGAGTTAGAAATCTTCAGAAATCCTTTGGTATTCCTGAAGATCAGATACATCAACACGTGGGGAACATGCGTCTAACCCTAGAACTTCTAGACAGCTGTCAAAAGAAATCAAAGGTCAGAACGCTTGAAATCTCCTCGAGCAGTGTGCTTACTGTTGGGATTAGACATTCATTAATGAGCTGTAATCATTTTTCCCCCAAACGTGCTATTTTGGTTTTTGTGCTAACGCTGGTATGTGTGTCGTTTTGCATGTGTTTTTACCCTTAGTATATAAACACTTTCTCTCACTTTTCACACTTATCACTCTCACTCACTCTAAAACCCTAAACCCTTCTCTGAAAGTTCTCTGCAAGTTCTTCATCTTCTTCAATCTCCATCATCTTCATCAACATGGACGCTCAACAACAAGAACTCTTCAACCATTCTCAACAAGTGGAATCTAGTTCCAATCCCCAAACCTCAAACACTCAAACACCCACGGTTATAAGCGTCACCACAACCCCAGTTTACAAAGAACCTCACATTCTTGACCGTGAACAACACATTCATCTTTCAACTCCCTTTGAAGGTTTGGATGTACTGTGTGAATCGCTGGTAGATTTTGAGAACTTGAGAAGAAACGGTGTTGATCTTACTGAAGATCTTCGCAAGCAAGGTTGGGAAAACTACTTCGACAGGCTTTATGGTCCAATCTACCCTCTTCTGGTGAAGGAGTTCTGGAGATGTGCAGATGCTGATGACCAGTTCATTGTTTCTTTTGTTCTGGGAGTGAAGATAGTGATCACAGAAGGATCCATTGCCTCTCTGTTGAATATGGAAAGTAGTGGAGGTAAAAGGATTTACAACATTCCTCCAAGGTCAAAGCGCATCACTGAAGTCATCAACCCTACAATCTTCAAACCTAATGTTGAAGGAAACCCCTCTAAGAACAAGGAGCTTCATCAGAACCTCCGAGTTTGGCTGAAGATCATTCTGGGAACAATCCATCATCGTCCAGCCTCCAACTCTTCAGATTACATAAATGCAGATCAGAAATGCATTTTGTACTGCATCCAGAAAGGTATCAAGATCAACCTCCCTACTCTTCTCTTCAGATATCTGAGAGATTCAGTCAGAGAAACGAGGAATAATATGAAGCCCAGATCCTACATTCCTCTGGGAAGATTGCTCTCTGATGTCTTCATTGAGCATGGCTTGGTAGATGATCTGGAGAAGACCAGATGTATGGATGATCTGGCAATTGACGTGGGAAAGCCTCTGAATGCCAGAAACCTGAAGAGTATGGGAATCATCAAAGACATTAGAGTCAAGCCCACTATGGATGTGTCCTGGGAATGTCTAAAAGATCAGAGGAAGATGCCTCATGGCCTGGTCAGATTCTTCAAGGATGAGCCCAGAGACGCTGTTGCCCTCTATCTTCATCGTATGCTGGAAGAAGGTGTTGATGTTTCTGATTTCCGCCTTGAAGACTGTCTGGACTCTGTAGAAGATCTTGTCAGATACAAGAGAGGTGTCTCTGAGAAACAGATAGCTGCTGAGGCAAGGAGAGCAAAGAAAGCCAGACTTGGAGAAACTTCTGGGAGCAAAACTTCAGCACCTCTGAATGTCTCTTCTGGTAAGTCTATTCCTCCTGTCTCCTCTGCATCTATAATGGCTTCCTCTAACCCTCTCTCTTCACAACCAATATATACCACCTCTGAAATACCACCCTCAATCACCAGAACCTCCCAACCAACACCAGTTCTAAACATTGCTAGAACCTTCATTCCTCCCTCTCAACCTATACAAACCCACCAAAGCACTTCTTCTTCTTCATCTTCTGAATATGAATCACCCCCTTACCTTTCCCCTTCTTCTGACCAAGAGTTATCTGATCATGAGTCCTCTGATCAAGAACACTCTGACCCTAAGTCCCCAACAATAGCTGAAATTTATGCTAAAAATTTCGCTCCACAACCCACAAGACAATCTGAAGTAACCTCACCACTCCAAACTTCACTTCCACCACAACAAACAACAACTCTCCCCTCTGAAACTCAACCATCTGATCCCATCACCTCTTATATCACCCCACCAATTATTCCCGCTGTACCTGGACCAGACTCTGACCCATTAGACCTAAACCCACTCTATGCTTCATCCCCCAGTCTTCAACCAGAACCAGATTCTGAATTTCAAGCAGAATCTGAACCTCAACCAGAATCAGAAACTGAACCTCACTCTCTAAATCTCAGCCCTCAAAACTCTCCACCTCATTCACCTGAACCTGAACTTGAACTTACCATACCTACCCTTGAGGAGGCCATTATACAGGTTGCAGAAGCTTCAGTCCAGAAGATCAAGTCTCTGGCTAGAAACTCTGAAGTTAGTGATGATCCTAAATCTGTTAGGACACACTGGAACAGAGTCATTAGTTGGATGACCTCTGAGTCTTATAGGCTGAAGAGTATCTCTGAACAAGTCAGAAATGGCTACATCAGAGATGCTGAGGAACGGCTCCAAGAGAGATTGGCCAGAGAAGCTGAGGCCAGAAGATTAGAGGAGGAAAGATTGGCTAGGGAAGCTGAAGAAGAAGCAAAGAGGTTGGAAGAAGAACGACTGGCAAAGGAAGCAGAACTTCTAAGGATTCGGGAAGCTGAAGCCAAGGCTCAGGCAGATGCAGAAGCCCAAGCTGCTGCTGAAGCTGAAGCTCAGCAGGCTCTGATTCAGGGGGAGTCTTCCTCTGCGATCCCTCTGATTCTTAACACTCTGAAAGAGATAAAGCAAGATCAGCAAGAGATCAAGAAATATTCAGCAAACAGGTCAGAATACCAAATCAGGGTGCAATCGAGAGTTGCACCAAACCAAAAGGAATCACAACAGTAATAATGTCAGGTAAACCATGCATGGTTGCAATAAAACATGTCAGATTAGCAAAAATCAGAACAGAAAAATCAGCGACTGTCATGTTCGCTGCTGCCTCGCCTAGCGAGGGCCTGGCGAACCCTCGCTACATGTTCGCTTAGCGATGTGCTAGCGAACGGCTGCGGGTTTTGAATTTAAGAACAGTACGATTTCAGCAAGCTCCACACCCTATGGCATCCATTACAGAAATTTTATGGTTAAACATTCAAGATATCCATACATATTTAAATCCACATGCAAAACCTAAGATATATTTATAAATTCAATCATAATACCACATGTAAATTGGAAGCATAAAGCGGTAGTGGTAGTGCAAACCTGTTGGCAATTGAATTGCAACGTTGAATTGGCAGATCACTCTTAGGGTTGGTGCCGGATTGAGTTGGGCGGAGGTAACCTTTGTGTAGATGAGTTCCTTCAGGGTTTCCTTTAGGGTTGCTCTGAATTCTCTGGGTTAGCCTCCAGGGTTTTCTATTCCTTCTTTCTGTCTCCGTCCGTCTGTCTCTCTCTTTTTTTCTTCTGACTGAAGTTGTGGTATTTATAATGATTTTTTGTGACCTAATGGGCTCAGAATGAAGCCCAAAATTTCTGGTATTCGCAAGCTTCGCTAGGCGAGTGGTGTAGCAAAGGGTTCGCTAGGCGAAGGATTTTGCTCGCCTAGCGAGCAAGCCATTTTAAGCCATTTTCTGGATTTGGTCACCTGTGTGCTGGGTCTTTGTTCCTTTAAGATCAATGTCTTGAAAAATGAGTTGGAGTGCCTTGAAAAATGTCTTGCAAGATTAACGGGCAAATTTTGGGGTATGACAGAGTTCTTGTCACCATTAATTATGCATGCACCATACACTTTGATAAATACTAATATATCATTGATGTATTATATACGCCAAATTTTTCCTTTAATCTCATTTCTGTTCCAAAGCTAACCAAAAATTCAAATTATCAATTGATGTTTAATGCTAGCGATTGCATGATACATGATACTGAATGAGAATAGTGATCCAAAATGCAGCGGAAATTAAAAATTTCTCCTTTAGTGATCCTTACGAATGGGCATGATCAATGATAGAATCGTTACCTCTTGTGACGATTGAAACCTTTGATGCAGATCTAAGGAGTGATCACGAACGTTGAATGGTGACAACGCCTCTACTCAATCCACACGAACGGATTCCTTCAATCTCAATGCTACCTGCTACGAATGAAGGTTTTGAGTGAGTGGGAGAGAGAGAGAGAGAAACGAAATTTCATATGAACAAATGCTTATGCACAAGGGTTCTATTTATAGAACCACTTGTGTGGGTTGTAAGTTAAAAAGCTCACTTAAGTGTATATGGCCCATATCTTATGATATACCAAAATCATTTAAGCACGTGGTACCTTACCATATTTCGTATTTTACTTAAGTGCACCGTACCTTACGATGTTCTACAATTCACTTAAGTGCGACGTACCTTACGATGTTCCTTATTTACTCTATCTCTCATCAATCCGTCCTTTTGTGTGTGACCCTGTAGGTTCTCGCGATACTGGTAATTATATTAAATCACATATTTAACATAATAAACACTGAGCGGTATCTAGCAACACATCACTGCTACCCAAGACACGAAAATGTCATGTGATTTGACAAATCATTTTGTGATACTTATATGTACAATTACCCTTTTTCCCTTATGTCTATATTGAATATAAGACATAGACCGTGTCATCCTTGTCCAGTTCAATATTGGACCCTTAGACATTTATCCTGTTACGCAGGATGGGAAAATTCCATATAGGTCACTCATGTCCCTCAGCATGCTCCGTGGAGTACCCATCAACTGTCTTTATGGTTATCCAGTTACGGACAATGTTTGATCAGCAATAAGGCACTCGACTCTACATCTAGGGTCCATAGTGGTTTCAGGTCGAAGGTGTAAGAACAAAAATTGTTCTACAACAGATTCCATGATTTTGATGATAACAAAGGATGAAACCAAAAATGGCACCCTAACGAAAAGTTTCTAAGTGTGCAGGGTTCTAAAGAAAGAAGAAACAAATCTCATGATGTCATCAGATGCAAAACAAGATCAGATGCAAAATCTCAAGTATCAGAAGCATCTAAAAGTGGAATCTCATTCAAGAAGCTCTGACTCTGGACAAAACTACAAAGTATCAGAAGCATCTGAATATGAAGTAAAGTCTAGAAGCTCTGACTCTGAATTAATGCCTTCTGTAAACTCTGGAAGTTATCAGCGCCATCTGAACTTTCAAGAAATAACATCAGAAGCAAGATTCTCCAGATACACGAAGACTCTAATCAGAATTGTTAATCATGATGAAGTAACGTTTAAGCCAAGTTAAAGTTCTGCAAATGAATTTCCTCAATTAGAAAGAGACGTTAATCTCCACTTCCAAGAGAGAAGATACTAATTGTGGTAAGTAGTCACTTCTAAAAGAAAAAGTCTACTGCAGAAGCTATTAATGGAATGGCGTAACTACATCTCAATATCCAACAGATTCAACGCTACTTCAACTCTACTTCAACTCCTATAAATAGAGAAGAAATCTCATTCAGTAAAAACAAGAAATCACTAGCCAAAACTATACTGAAATCATATCACGCTCAAGAAAAACATCCTTGTTCTTCAAAGATTTTCACTAAGCTTTTGCTTATCAAGTGAAAAATTTGTTCTTAAGTTTGTAATATTTGCTTTCTTAGAAGCACTCTAGATTACACATCTTGTATCTAATTTTTATTTGATTTCCTCAAGTGACTCTTTGCAGTCTGTAGACTTGAGAGGACTAAGAGATTTTCTTCTCTCTTAGGGGTTGTTTGTAATCTTTCAAGATTAGTGGATTAAGTCCTTGTTGAAGGCGAAATCACCTTGGCCGGGTGGACTGGAGTAGCTTTGTGTTATAAGCGAACCAGTATAAAATCATTGTGTGATTTCATTTTGCAAAAAGCGCTTATTTTTCAAACAATTCAAACCCCCCTTTCTTGTTTTTCTCACCTTCAGAAGGATGGTATACACCACTATCACCATGAGAATAACTTATGACACTTTGCATAACATTCTATATAGTATTCTCATAGCGGGTCAATCCAGTATAAATATTACTCTTAATATTTATACCTATGTTTAAGACTTGATAACTCCTTATCCATGATCCATGATATGTGATCATCAGTCTATATACATAATAGTCTTAATGCTTTAATGTTATCCCACTTTACAAAAAAGGTCGACTACGGATACTTTAAGAATAGTGTCCTTATGTTTAATGGGATCTCATGATTAAATCACACTTGATACATTAAACAAACTAGTTATTCTAGGGACTTTATTAAACAAACATAATAAAGAAAAAACCTTTTATTATTAATAAATAATTCGATAGAAGTACCAAAAATATTGGCCTCTAGGGCTTACACCAACAGATACTCACTCCAAGAAGATGATTGACATAGCTAGACCGAATGGTGGATTGTATATTTTAAATTCTCCCTTAGTTACCTTGTATCACACTCAATCTACTCATTCCATCAATACTTTACATGATCAATCTTTAGACACAACTCATAATTGTAATCTTTGACACTTAAGACTTGACCATCCATCTAATACAAAATTATTTCAATTACATAAACATTTTCCTTTTATAAAATATGTACCTTCTTCTATTCCATATGATGTATGATTTTATGCTAAACAAAATATAATCCCATTTTCTCCCGGTTATCATGTTTCCAATTATGCATTTGACTTGGTACATATAGATAGTTGGGGTTCCCTTTCCACACCATCTATGATGGGATATAGATACTTCCTTACTATTATGGATGATAAGACTAGATTCACTTGGTTATTTCTCATGCAATTAAGATTTGCAGCATCATCTCTCATCAAATCTTTTGTATCAATGATCCAAAATAAGTTTAACACAACCATTAAATACATTAGATCTGATAATGACTGTGAATTCATTCTCACAAATGTTTACAAATAATTTGGCATAATCCATCAAACATCTTGTAGTAGTACTCCTAAGCAAAATGACATTGTTGAAAGGAAACATCAACATATTCTAGGTATCACTCAAGCCATTCTATTTCAATCCAAATTATCACATGTTTTTTGGGCTCATGCTGCTGGCCATGCAGTTCACATCATAAATAGGTTGCCTATTGTTTTCTTAAAGCACAAGTTACCATACTAAATCTTGTATAATAAACTACCTGGCCTCTCAAACCTCAAAGTTTTTGGCTCATTATGTTTTTCTTCCACATTAAAAGCTCACAGAAATAAGTTAGATTCTAGATCTATAAAATGCATATATTTAGGTTAAAAACCTGTCACAAAAGGTCACATTCTATTTGACTTGTAATACAAGGAATTGTTTGTGTCAAGAGATATCTCCTTTTTTGAACAACACTTTCCATATAAACAATCCTCCATTGATCCTAATCAACCTGGTACTGAACTTCAGACCCCCATCATACTTACTTTGATGATATCTTAGGTCACTCAGACACACATACTCCTCACTGTTAGGGGTGTGCAAAAAAATTGGTTATTCATAACCAAATTGGTATCCAAATTGTTCCACTTTTAAAAAACCATACCAAATACTAAAATAAAAATTTGGGTATCCATTTTGTTATCCAAATATAAACCGTTACCCATTATAAAAATTTGGTTTTGTTATTAGGTATCCAAATTTTACTATGCGTTAAATTTTTATATTTGTCTGTTTTCATGTTTTATCACATTATAAATCAATTTTAAATTTTAAACTTTTTTAAATTTCATAAAATATTATTTAAAAAAAAATCAGAATTTTTTTCGAAAAATTATATTTGACATTTTTTTCAAATAAAATTATTATTTTCTTCTAAATAAACAATATATTTTGTATCAAAAGTATTTTGTATTTTTTTCAGTAAAAAAATAATTTTTTAAAAAAATTTAGATATTTTTAAAATAAATTTCTTAATTTTCAAAAAGGTTATTTTTTCAAATTTTCATAATAAAAAAAATTCTATTTTCAGAAAAAAAATTAAATAAAAAAATTAAATTTTTTCTAATTTCAGAATAGAAATTATTTTTTATTTTCAGATTTTTTATTTATTTTCGATTTCCATTTTTTCTTTAAATAAATTTTTTTCAGTTATTTTTAATTTTTAGAATAATTTGTTTTTTAAGTTTTTTTTTCATTTTCAGAATATAATTATATAATTTTTAATTTATTTTTCTTTTTCTGAATATTTGTTATTTTTTTTCTAAAAAAAAATATTTTTTGTATGTTTTTTAAATTTTAAAAGAAATAATATTTTAAAACCTCATAAATTTTGTTTATGTTTTTAAATTTAAAAGTTAATATTAATTTTTTTTAATACTTTTTAATTAAATTAAATAATTTTGATTAAAATCAAAACCCATTTAAAACTGATTCGGAACTGGTTATGAATTTTAAATTGGTTTTTTGTAAGAAGTGGTTTGGTTTATAAACCATAACCATAAAAATGGATTGGTTCATTTAAATGGTTATCCATGCACACTCATACTCACAGTAATTCTCATTCTAGTCCTCATCATATTCCTAATGCATCTGTTACTCATGATGCTTCTTCCCATACCTTGATGCCTACACCACCACATACTTCATCTAATATTGCTCATGCTAATAGTACTAATCCTCAAGGTCCGTTCCCTATTAGAAAGTCTGTCAAACAAACCAAACCTCCTACCTGTATCCAAGATTACCATTGTAGTCTTATCTCAAATACTCCCCATTTAGAAGGAGTTACTCCCATTATATCTTCCCAATGTAAGTATCCTCTATCATCCTTTTATTCATATGATATAGTCTCTCTTGCATACAAACATTTCACTTTAAATTTATCTGCCATAACTGAACCTCAATCATATGAATCAACTATTTGTGATGCCAACTGGAAAAAAATGTTATTAAAATTGAGTTGAATTCTTTGATTACAACCAACAATTGGTCTCTTATACCTTTACTTTCTCACAAGAAAGCCATTGGAACTATTGAGAGGTACAAGACATGTTTAGTTTCCAAGGGTTTTACACAAACTGAAGGATTAGATTACATGGACACCTTCAGTCCTATGGTTAAAATGACTATAGGTCGAGTGTTATTGGCCATTCCTGCTGTTCACGACTAGCCATTATTTCAACTGGATGTCAATACATCATTTCTTCATGGAGACCTAAATGAAGAAGTTTACATGAGAGCCCATCCTGGTCTGAATTTACTACATCCTAATTTGTGCAAATTGCAAATGTCACTCTATGGATTGAAGCAGGCAAGTCAACAATGGAATACCAAACTTATAGATACCCTCATTTCCACTAGTTACATCCAATCAAAGGCCAACTATTCTATATTTACCAAGAATTCCTCAGCAGTTCCACAATCATCATTATCTAAGTGGATGATTTAGTTCTAGGTGGAACTGACCTTGCAAAGATAACTCAGCTAAAAACACTCCCAATGCCAAATTCAGTATCAATGAATAGGAGTTTTGAAATACTTCCTAGGATTTAAAGTTGCTCGAAATACTCAAGGCATCTCACTTTGTCAAAGGAAATATGCATTGGATCTCATACAAAATACATGCCTTCTTGCTTGCAAGCCCTGCAATACACCAATGCAACCTCACTTATAACTCCACAAGACATATGGTACTCCTCTTTCTGAACCCACTGCCTATCAGAGACTCATTGACATACTCCTCTACCTCACTCATTCAAGGCCTGGAATTTCTTATGTAGTAAGCAAACTAAGTCAATTCCTCGATGCTCCTAGTAATAAACATATGCTAGTTGGCCTTCGTGTCCTATGTTTTCTCAAACATAATCCGGACCAAGGATTATTCTTCAGCTCATCTTCCTCTTTATTTCTTAAGGGTTTCTCTGACTCAGACCAGGGAGCTTGTTCCGACACGCGCAGATCCGTAACTGACATCTGTTTCTTCCTTGGGAAATCGCTCATCAACTCAAAAAGCAAGAAACAAGTTGTTGTCTCTCGATCTTCATCTGAAGCTGAATATCGAGGATTAGTACGTGCTACTTATGAGGGTGTTTAGCTTCTACCTCTGCTCATCAACTTCAACATTCCAGATCATTCCCCAATCATTATATATTGTGTCAATAAATTTTCCATGCACATAACTGCTAACCTGGTATTCCATGAAAAAACCAAAACATATCGAGATTGATTGTCATGTGGTACCCGATAAAGTCCTAGCAGGAATTGTTCATCTCCTGCCTGTCACATCCAAAGAGCAAGTTGTTGACACCCTCACCAAATCATTGCATTTGGGGGCCTTTCTACATTCTCCAAGTCAAACTAGGAATGATTGACATACATTCTAGCTTGAGGGGGGGGGGGGTTGTCTGTTAAATATAGTGAAGAAATAGATGAAAACTAACTAGTACATAGGATGATATAACTGCATTGTAACTAACTTCTAGTTAGTAATTTAGTTAGTTAATTAGTTAAACTTTGCTTGTTTTGCTTGTTGTATAAGTAAGCTATTCTAATTGCATGTATGCATGATGATGAGTAATATACTTCTGCAATTGTTCTTCTTCATCAATGTTTAGCTTTCTTTCTGCATTTACATGAACTTGATTTAAGTCTTAACATTCATCAATATTTTTTTTTGTCTGTCGACAAAGGAATAATAATCATTAAAAACTCACACAATGTTCCATGAATATCTTTAGTATATTGAAATTATGATCTAAATCACATACCGAGAAGGTGGCATGAGAGTCGTGCTCAACACAAATATGATGCTGGTTTAAAGATAAAGAAACTGTAATTTCTTATATGTCTTAGAAACTTTAACTTTTCACAAATGCAACTTTAATAAATATCTAGGATTTTGTTTGTTGCAAGTCTATTTTGCTGCTTGTAGTCTTGCGATCATTTTAAGCATAGCACTGCTCTTCGTGGCTTAATTTTGGGAATCCTTAATTTTAGCTTTCTAAGCAATCCTTTTTGTTCTTTGTTCATTACGCCAAAAACTGGAATAGACAGCGCACCTTAGAGGGCGCTTTATTACAAAAGCACACTCTAAAGTGAAGAGAAAAAATAAGGAGCGAACAACTGGAATAGACAGCGCACTTTAGAGGGCGCTTTTGTAACAAAGCGCCCTCTAAAGTGAAGCGAAAAAATAATGAGGAAATGGAGGGACACCAATAGAGGGCGCGTTTATGAAAGCGCCCTCTAAGGGTACCCTTAGAGGGCGCTTTTAAAAAAGCGCTCTCTAAGTCCATGTACATTTCCAGTTTATAAGGCGCTTTTGGAAAGCCTTAGAGAGCGCTTTTAGAAGCGCCCTCTTAGGCCCCCTTTAGAGGGCGCTTTTTTTACACAAGCGCCCTCTAAGGTCCCCTTTAGTAAACATTAAAATTATAACATATACTGTATGTCTCTTTATTTTCCCTCACTATATGCTATTTCGTTTACGTAACTGGGTTTTCTCTCTACTACGATTACTCTCTACAGCGATTACTCTCGTCCTCCGTTCGTTCTCCCTCCCTCATCGTCGTCATCGCCGTCGCCTTTTTCTGCTGCTGCGTTCACGTTCACTGAGTTATCTGCGTCCACCGTCGCTGTTCACTTTCTTCTCCATCGTTACCGTCACCTTGAAGGTATTTCTCTCAATAGTTTGTATTTTCAGGTGTTTGATTAGGGCATTTTCTAAACTGAGTTTTACATTTTGTGCATTATGTTGATTAATGTTGTTTAGGACAAACGAGCACTATATGGTGTTCATGAGCACCTTGCTGAAAATCATTTTTTGTTATTTTTTTGTGTATGGTTTTGATCACTGAATGTTGTATGTTGTATGGTTATGTAAGGTTTTTTATTTCTGATTGAAAGCTGATGTCATTTGGAGTGTGTTTGAGCTTGTGCTTGGAAGTTTGATGATTATGGATGCAAGTTTGTTCATGTTCCAAACACCATAAGTTTGCATTGGTCTTTTGTATGCAGTAGGTGTGTGTGAGTTTGTATTCAATAATGATGAAAAAAAGAGAGAGTTTAGATTGTTGTAACATGAGAGAAATGGAAGGTATATGAATGTGTTTTTTGTGTAGCTTCACGAATATGGTCATTGTCTTACTTGGGTCTTATTGAATAATTTCTATATTACAGATAAAATGGCTAGTAACCAAGACGATACCCATGACGCGAGTGGATCACGTAACAATGTTGAAAATGAAATCAAACGAGGATTGACTGTTATGAAGTCAATCATTCGTGCAAGAGACAAGGGTGAAAAATTCGAAGTACATTGGAGTGCTGAAGACCAACTAATTGAGCCTAACGGTTCAATGTTGGCAAGTTACATTGGTTTCCTTGTTGGACAACATATTCTGATTACATGTGATAATTGGAGAAGTCCGGAATTGAAGGTTGGCAAAGAAAAAATATGGTCCGAGATACAGGTACTTACCATATATTGTTATATGTTTTTTTTTGTTGACTATTTGTTGACCATATATTGTTATAATATTACTTATAATAACACACTCCATGTGTATGTTTTTTAGAGATCCTTTCACATCGATGAAAGCCGGCAAAAATATTGTATTCAATTGGCCGGAAAAAGACTCCGAGGATTTCGATCCTTTTTGTCCAACAAATTTCTCAAGGATGAGGAAGGAAAATTTGTTGAAGCAGAACGGCCAATGAAGTATGCGGAGATTATTTCAGCCGAAGAATGGGATAACTTTGTCGCCAAACGAAGAAACGAAAAATTCCATGTAATGTCTATTAATTATGGTATTATACAATTGTTAAGTTACTTGGTTCTGATATGCCTTAAACTTTTTTATCCAGGAAGTAAGAGATAAAAGTCGGAAAAGGGCATCAAAACCCGTGTATCCGTACAAAAAAGGGCGTACGGGATATGCACGGTTACAACAAAGAATTGTGAGTATATTCAAATGCTATGGGCTTATACATTGTCACAATATGTTATAATTGATGATCTTATAATCTGATTCAATGTGTAGCTAGCCGAGGAGAAAAGTGACGCAACATCTCTTCCGGAGCACGTATTGTGGAAGGCTGCTCGGGTTGGGAAGGATGGGGCTGTCGTTGAAGCGGTTCAAAATGTTTATGACGAATGTGTAAGTATATATAACATTATTTCTTTAATTATATCGAAAATTTTGTTAGACATATAATTCATTTTGAATCTCCTCTAATAATATTTCAGGAGACTTTATCCCAAACCTTACCTTCAACCGAGGTCCAGGATTGCAGGAGCCTACTTAGTCGAGTTGAATTACTTCACCATAATCCCCTCCCGGTGGGATATATTAAAGTTTCGGTTGACCTTGTATTAGATACGGACGCGCTTCTACCATTACCTGACGTTGTTTCAGAGACAAAGTTGATGCGAGATGCAGTCGGATCCTTTGTTGGATGGCCGTCAGATCTAATTTTCCCAGATGCCGAGGTATATATGTTCTAAATGATTATGAATATTTAGTATTCACATTTCAATTCATTTACAATTATGATATTTAATCAATCCTTATTACATGGTAATATTAGACTCCTACAAGACCCACACATAAAGCTGGTAAAGGGATTTCAAGACGCATCGAGTCGGTTGCATCTCAAAAAGAGGTACAAATATATATACCCATTGAATTATATACGCAACGATTCTGTTGCATCACAAAAAGTCATGATTTAATTTATATGAATTTTTAGGTTCCCGGTCGAATGTTGAAAAAAGCTGGTAAGGATATTTCAACGAAGTCCGGGACAAAAACAAATCCTAAATCTCAAAAAGAGGTACAAATATATATACCCATTGAATTATATACACAACGATTCTGTTGCATCACAAAAAGTCATGATTTAATTTATATTTTTAGGTTCCCGGTCAAATATTGGACAAAGCTAGTAAGGAAATTCCAACGACGTCCGGGACAAAATCTCAAATTATGATGCGTCTTGAGAAAATGGTGGAAGAGTCAGATATTATGCACGGCGCCATCCGTAGTGTAGATATGGATGAAGGTGTTTTCAGAATTGCTCATTCCGAATTAATTGCAAAGGAGGACATGCAACAACTTTTTGAACACGAAGAATTGGGCATCGCTGTCATTCATACATACATATGGTACTCCGATCAATCTATTATTTACTTAGTTGAACAATTTATTTACACATTTCAATGAGTAGTCTAATGTTTATTATGTTTCTATTTAAGGTATATGTATGACACATTGATGCGGGGAACTGAATTGTGTAACCGATTCAATTTTATTGCTACTTCCCGTATCAACACAACGTTTATAACGAAAAATCCAACATCCGTAATGAATGAACTAGTCGATAGATTCATGGTGGCCGGCGATAATACTACACCCAGTTTGTATTTTTTACCGTTTAATTCTGGCAACGGGTTAGATTTTCTTTCTAATAATTTCATTCTAATCTATGTATATCTTTTACGTAGAAAATTTTCATGCATCTAAATTTTTGTTTTATTTTACAGTAGTCACTGGGTGTTGGTTGCTATGGATCTTTCGAGACTAATGGTGTATTATCTCGATTCGTTACCGGGTAATTGGAGTAAACATCCGAGTATGAAGAAGACGGTTGACGCGTAAGTGAAATTCCCCTAAATATTCGTGTGTATTTGTATATTTAATTATGTCTGTCAGATTGATCTCAATATACGTTTTTATTTTGTTAGGGCAATACTAAAATTTAGATCGAAAAAGAATTATCGTAATAGGAAGGACATTACATGGGTCAGAGTTCAGGTATATATTAAGTTTCTTATTTTTACTTATAATAGTGTTTGTTTTTTTGCTTATAATAGTGTTTGTAAGAAATTAAATATATATATATATTATATATATATTATATATATATATATTATATATATATATATATATATATATATATATATATTATATATATATATATATATATATATATATATATATATATATATATTGTTTGTTTGTTTTTCTGTGTAGTGTCCTCAGCAAAACAATTCGATCGATTGCGGATTTTTTGTATTGAGATTTATGAGAGATATCATTGCGCTGAATCGTATAGACATCCCAAAAATGGTATGGAATAATAACTTAGGGTTTATTTTAATATTATCGGATATTTCATCTAATTTGTTACTAAATCATGAATATGTTTTATTCTCTTAATTGTAGTAGTTTGACGAATACAAATCTTACTCAAGAGCTCATTTGGATGAAATGAAGGATGAATTGTGTCAATTCATTATTGATCATAAAATCATATAGGTTGTAGTTGTTGTACATATATGTATGGAATGTTGTTGTACATGCATGAATATCAATATATTAATGTTGTATATATGGAGGATTAATGTTGTATATAAATGAATTCATGTTGTATATATCAATGGATTAATGGTGTATAACATTGGATTAAAGGATGAAATCAATATGAATTTTACACTTTTGCAGTATGCGAACACGTTCCCAATTAAATACCCACTGTTTTTCAAACAAATTTTTTTAAAATAACTAACACTTTAGAGGGCGCTTTCTGTAGGAAGCGCCCTCTAAACACTTTACATTGACAACTTTAGAGGACGCTTTGTCCAGAAAGCGCCCTCTAAGGTGGCCCTTTATGGACCACTCCAGAGGGCGTTTTTTTCTGAAAGCGCACTATAATGTGGCCCTTAAAGGGCCACTTTAGAGAGCGCTTTCTCCAGGAAAACAAAGCGCTGTCTTTACCTATGCCAACGCCACTTTAGAGGGCGCTTAAAAGCGCTGTTATAGGCCAAAATAAGCGCCCTCTTTTCCCTTATTTGACGTAGTGGTTGTTTTCAAAATTTTCGCTTTTCAAGATCTGATTCGAGAGGTTCCATTACCTAAATAAAGTACTCGAAAGTAATCATGCACTTGTATTCAACTATTTGACCAAATAATTTAGAAAGCTTGACATAACATTGGTGATTATTGCTGTGTTGTCGGATTATAGTCACAATCAGTGATTAATTATATACCGAATCAATGTAGACTGTAGCTAGGTAGAATTGTGGTATGAAATCCAACAACATGGCTATATGTATAGTTATCCCGATATGTAAGAATTGTTGACTACGTGGTTTTGTATCCTGTTTCTGAAGATTTGGCACTTGGCATTTGAGATAGTGATGCTTAACTAATGATTCAAAATTTGATATTGATCTATGGATTACTTGCCTGATTTTCAGGTTCACTAGCTAGCTAGCTAGTGGGACTGTGATTCCACAGTTTGGTTAATGTTAGTTTTGCATAATTAAAGGCTTTATGAGAGTGCAATAAATGAGTATTTTATTTGTTGTGAGAAAGAGGTCACGAAAATGAACTACAACCATGGAATGAGAAAAGGGAATGTCGGGATGGAATGATGAAACACTAGTAGTTTTATGCTAACATAAATGTAACATTAGTATATTTATTAGGATTAGATTTAGATATATAAGAGGACCACTATATATGTCTTGACACATGCTAACTCATAAAGTAATACACGTTTACTTCTGAAAAGAATGGTCAAACTTTCAACTCACTATGGAAAATATCTAGGGATAATGGTGAAGTTTTGTTTTTCATCACTTTTGAGTAAATATGTTTGGGACCATTCACTTTTATATGGTATGAATTTCATTACAATCTTGTCAGTTGAGTATGTTGATAGGGTTTTTGGATTTGAAGAGTTAGAGAACATGAATGAAACCAGGAAAATATATGACAGAGAAAAAATAAGTAATAATAATTGGTATAGTTGATTCTAATGGTGAAAATATGCTCGATCACAAGGTTTGAAACTAGACAATGAAAATTGTTTTATGGACAAGATCTTAACCAGTTTATCAAAAAAAATAATAATACATAAGCCAGAAGCCTCATAACATCCATTAGACATTAAATAAACTTTTACGGGCTTAAATAAATTTTCCTAAGGGGGCAACATGAATTCCACCCTTCAAATGGACAATACGGTGTGTTTTCTTTTGGGTTGAGTATATAATATCTCTCCTATTGCAAAGATAAAACGACCTACTTAGTTCAAGATTATTGAGATATGATGCTTGGTCATTTGTACATTTGTACATCTTGAAAGAAGAAAGGTCACTAGTTATTAAGGGTGACAAAAAAGATTTGTTCCTTCGAACATGTCACTTTTTTATGGGATGATAATTATTTTAAACTCACACCTTCTAATATCTTTCATTGTCCTGTTTCATTTTCGTAGACTTATATATATTAATATATATATATATATATATATATATATATATATTATATAATATATATAATATATATATTATTATATATAATTATATATATATATATATCTATATATATATATTATTATATATATATATATAATATATATATATGTGAGAGAGAGAGATGATCAACTTATTTTTAAAAGTTTTTTTATTTGACTTCAAATCATAGTCTTTGGAGATGCAAAATGTAACACCCTAAAATCTCAACTCTTTATTCATAAAATAATTCAATTAAATTTCGCAAATAGGACATTACACATTCATCACCAAACATCTTACTCAACAAAACATAACATTAAAGTAGCAGAATAAAATATCAAAACTTCAAGGAACATATTTATTTGTCTCAACACCTATAACTAATGAAAATCCAAAAATATCTCAAAGAGAAACATAACATGTAACAAAACAGTCTGTTAAATATCAGAACAACACCAAAACTAATAGACTCGAAAATCAATAAAATAAATGAAGAAGCCTTAATGTCATCCTCCAGCTCAACAATAGCTAGTGCTCATCTATCTGAGTATATATACCACGAGAGTACAAAACACCACCAACAATACAACCATGGGGTGAGAATATGTCCAAAAAGGTTAGCGTTGTATAAAGTAATAAAGAATAGCACACACAAACATCAACATATTCATATCATTCACAATCATCACCAATCACCAACATATTTATATAATTCACAACCATCACCGAACCATAAGTACATATGTATATGTAATACACTCATCATATCATCACCATATGCATGTGGTATCAATCAACTCACGAATTTGAATTTTAGAGTTATGTTACTGATCAATCTCATCACCAATATTTGAACATCAGAGTTATGCTACTGATTTAGTCTCATCACCAATTACTTATCTTCGATATACATGAATGCATGAAATGCTACAACAATGCAATACAACAGTCCTCACCACCAATTCTTATCCGAACCACACAGCTCACCATAATGCATCACACCATATAATAAGAACTCACCATAATTTCAACAGAACATGTAATAATAATTCAACATGACACACATGATTATATCATTATTCACATAATACTCACCGATACATATTGTTTCACATCAATACTCAACAGAGTCAGCTCATGACTCTTTCACATTTATTCGGGAATTTTAGAGTTACCAAGCGGATCATAAATCTTAACTCTGTTACTTTTTGACTCAGTTATAAATATGTCAGATAGCTCAATACATCACTCATCAATTCACCAAACTCACCAAAACAACAACAAACAATAGTAAATAGTCATCGCAATCAGAATTTACTAAAAAAATCGAGTCAACCGCTCATATTCGGTCAAATCCAGGGACTGTATGTCAACCTGGCACCATGTTGATGGTCGTCACCCATCTATCATCATCCCTATCTTACAACCCCGTCACTTTACTAACGTCTGGGCAGGAAGCCCATCTCGGGGACCATGACAGTCGCCCCATCATCATGCTAACACTCGTTAGCTTTCCCAGATGCATGAAGGTTGACTCGTCACTGCTGTGCAGATTGCAAAATTCGCGATTTTACCATTTCAGTAGTTTCAAAGCTCTGATTACAGATCATACATAACATATCAGACACATAATACACCAAATTAGCACAGATTACACAACATTAATTTATCATGAAATTCATCATCATGTTCATCACCACCAAAACACATAAGCAAGAACAACACCAATTGAAATTTCACATATAATTTACATACAGATTCAACATATAATCACAACATAATAACATATCAAAAACAGGATAATCCAGAGAGGTATGCATAACCATATCAAGGATTTAAAACCTCATCAATGGAGTATTTGGGAAAACAATAAGGAAAAGAGATAGGATAACTCTTTATCCTTTATAAAAACTACACTCATAGATGAATAACTCCCTACCTGAATTCTGCAGAAAAAATTTAAGCTTTTTCTTGGAATCCTAGCTTTTGCTCTTGCCTTTCAAACTCCTATTTTGCTCAAAAACTATATGTATTGTATAAACTTATTCTTCTCATTCTTTTTCTATTTAAATTAAATAAAAACCTAATATTTCTATTTAATTTAGTTATCACCACAACTCCCCTCAAGTTTGGGTATTTCTCTCCTTGCCTCACCAAATATTACTTTCCAATATCTCAATGTCTCTTATTTTATTAGTCTATTGATTTAATTAACTAAAAATAGTGATAAATAATATAAAATATACAGAACTCCAAATGACCCCGCCAAAAACATATATAGCACTCTAATAAATCACATTAACACATAAAACTCAATAAAATAAATTAATTTAAAAATTGGGGTGTTATAACTCTCCCCCACTTAAATCATTTTCGCCCTCGAAAATTACCTGAAAGAAATAACTCCGGATATGACTCTCGCATCCGACTCTCGAGTTCCACGCCGCACTCCCTCCAGCAGGTCCTCCACGCACTACCTTCACCGCAGTGATCTTTTTACCTCTCAAGTGTTTCACTTCGCGAGCCTCAACCCATAAGGTGATGCCTCAACAGTCAAGGTATCTCTCACCTTCAAATCATCCAATTGGATCACATGAGATGGATCAAGGATATACTTCTGAAATTGCAACATATGAAATACATCAGAAGATTCGAAAGAGGCGGTGGTAAGGCAACTCTGTGGGTCACCTCTCTTACTCTCTGGAGGATCTGATAAGTACCAATAAAATGTGACATGAGCTTTCTTGACTTCAACGCACGACCAACACCAGTAACCGAAGTGACTATCAAGAACACATGATCTCCCTCTTAGAAATTAGGTGTCTTTATTCGCTTATCATGAAAGCTCTTTTGTCTACTCTATGAAGCCTTCATCTTCTTCATAATTATCTTAATCTTCTCAGTAATCCGATGAACAATATCAGGTCCAAGCATAACACTTTCACGTGATTCATCCCAACACAAATGAGTCTTACACCTCATTCCATACAAAGATTCAAAAGGTGCTATTCCAGTACTATAATGGTAAAAATTGTTATATGTGAACTCGATCAATAGCAAGTAGTTATCCCAATTACCTCATTGCTCCAAAAAACACAAGCTATCATCAAATCTTCCAAAGATTGGATATTCCTTTTTGTTTGATCGTCCGTCAAAGGATGGTAGCCAAAACTCAACCTTAACTTGGTTCCCAAGGCTTTCTGCCAACTCTCCCAAAACCTCGACGTGAACCTCAGAACTCTATCTGAAATAATATTCGAAGGAATACCATGTCCCTTCCCAATCTCACTAATGTAAATCTCTTCCAGCTTCTGCAATGAGTAACTGGTCTTTATCGGAATAATATGAGCCAACTTAGTCAGTCTATGCACCACAACCCAAATCAAGTAACTTTCCTTCATTTTATTCAAAAAACCTAGCACAAAATCCATAAAGATCATATCCCATTTCCACTTAGAAATACTCAAAGGTTGCATCAATCCAAAAGGTTTCTGATACTCGATCTTTGACTTATGACAAGTCAAACATGAATACACAAAATCAGCCACATCCTTTTTCATACCTGACCACGAAAACATCTTCTTAAGATCTTGGTACGTTTTAATAGCACCGAGATGAATACTCAAACCAGTTATGTGACATTCCTCAAGAATTCACTTCTTAAGCTCTGGAAAATCCGACACACAAACTCTATCTCGGAATCTCATAACTATATTCACATCAACTATGAAATATACTTCCTTACATTGATTAATTAACACCAACCAGTCAATCAATCCAAAATATGATTTTAGACTTTCTCTGATCTATTATATAACACTGTTAGTCAACTTCAGTATACCCAACATCATACTTCTTGACGTCACCTCACACATAAAATTATGATCTATAAGCAACTCGATCAAATCCATCTCTCTAACATTACGTCTTGACATATGAAAAGACTTTCTACTACATCTGCTACCACATTAGCTTTACCAGGATTGTAAGTTAACCCAAAGGCGTAGTCTTTAAAAAACTCAAGCCACCTCATCTGCCTCATATTCAGCTCTTTCTTATCAAGAAAATACTTCAAATTCTTATGATCGCTGAAAACTTCAAACCTCGAACCATACAGATAGTTCCTTCAAACCTTCAGCACAAATACCAATGTTGCCAACTCTAAATCATTCATAGAATAATTCCTATAATGAACTTTCAGTTGTCTCAAAGCATACGCTACAACTTGATGATTCTGCAAGAGCATGCCACCCAAGCCCATCTTAGATGCATCACAATACAGGATAAAAGATTCCTTCGTATTTGGAAAAATAAGAACTAGCACCATCGTCAACCTCTTCTTTAACTCTTGGAAACCCTCTTCACACCGAGCATCCCATACATAAGCTTTCCCTTTCCGAGTTGACTGAGTCAAAGGAAAATCCAACTTTGAAAATCCTTCTATAAACTTTATATAGTCACCAGCCAAACCAAGAAAACTTTGGATCTCAGTAACAAACTTAGGAGTCCCTCATTCCAAAACTGCGTCTATCTTTGATGGGTTGATTAGTATACCACCACTAGAAATTATATGACCAAGGAAATTCACTTCTCGCAACCAGAACTCATAGTTGGGCAACTTATCATACAACTTCTTCTCTTGTAAGGTTTTCAACACAAATCGCATATGTCTTACGTGTTCTTCATTTGACTTAGAATACACCAAGATGTCATCTATGAAAAACACAAAGAAATGATCTAAGTAAGAATCAAAGATTCTATTAATGTACTCCATGAACACACCTGGTGCATTATACACACCAAATAACACCACTTAGTACTCATAATAACCATATCTAGTTATATATGCAGTCTTCAAAATATCTTATGACTTTACTCGAATCTTATGATAACCTGATCTCAGATTAATCTTACTGGACACACAAGCACCAACCAACTGGTCTATAAGGTCATCGATCTTGGAAAGTGGGTACTTATTCTTAATCGTAACCTTATTCAGTTGTTGGTAATCAACATATAACTTTATGCTGCCATCTTTCTTCTTAACCAACAACACTTCTTTTCTAGCAGCTATTCTAACTTATTTTTCATCTTATCAACTCTGATGCAGACATCATATACGAGGCCATCGATACAGGTCTAGTAACAAGTATTATACTTATGGCGAACTCAACTTGTCACTTTGGAGGCAAGTTACAAATATCCCTAGGAAAAACATTAGGAAACTTACACACCACATGCATAACACTAGCCACAACAATTCTCTCCACTCTCATAGAAGCGAATATCACGAGCACCTAATCATTCTCCCTCAAAGACAACTCAACATGACCATAGGACATGAATCTCAAATCCGTACTCTGTTCGAGTTCGGGAAATAACACAGGCTCATCCAAAAACTTGCACTCTTGCAATCAGCGACACACTAAGCTAACCCTCCACACCTGAAACATCTTAGTAAAGCAAAAGCTCCTCACACACTTGTTCAATCCCACTCCTGCTAGCAAGCGTTTAGGAAAGAAAAACGAGCATCGAAACTATTCATTCAGATGTTGTATGCTAGGGAGTTAAACAAATTACACAACCTATGCCTAATGGACCGACCTGCTCTGATACCAGCTATGTGTCACCTTAAAACCCTAACTCATTATTTATAAAATCATTACATTAAATTTATCAAATAGGGAATTACACATTTATCAGCAAACATCTTACTAAACAAAATATAACATTAAAGTAGTGGAATAAAGCATCAAAACTTCAAGGAAATTATTTATTGGCCTCAGCACCCATAATAAATGAAATAATCGAAAAATATCTTAAAGAGAAACATAACATGTAACAAAATAACTTGTCCCTAGTGTTAGATATCATAGTTATGCCAAAACTAATAGACTGGAAAAGTAATAAAGTAATTAAAGAGGCTTCAACGCCATCCTCTAGCTCAACAACATCTAGTGCTCATCTACCTGAGTATATGTACCACGAGAGTACAAAACACAACCAACAAAACAATCAGGGGGTGAAAATACGTCCAAAAAAATAGAGATTTATAAAGAAATAAAGGATAGCACACACAAACATCAATGTATTCATATTGTTCACAACCATCACCAATCACCAACATATTTATATAATTCACAACCATCACCATATCATAAGTGTAGATGTATATGCAATGCACTCACCATCTCATCCCCATTTGCATATGGTATCTGTAAGAAGAAGATTTAGTTCTACATCTAGCCTTATCTTTTGATGATAACAATACATAGACTCTTAGAGAATAATTTTATACCCTAATGTTTTAGTTTAGTGTGCAAATACTAGATAAAAGTTCTGACTCTGATTAAATGACGTGTGACATCATCAGATTCTGAACCTAGTGTACGCTAACTCTATGATGTGTGTTTTACAAGATAATCAAGCTTTGAATTCTGTACTCATCGCTTATGAACTCTACTTATCCAAATACTTATAACTCTGAAGCCTATGATTATGTTAAGCTATGAAGTATTGTGCTCAAACAACTTTGATGAACTATGACACCAGACTCTAAAGACCAGGTTCTGATGAACTGGATCAAGACTCTAAAGACCAAGTTTCTGAAGATTCTCTGAACCAGACTCTTACTATTTTTTATGCATGCATCATCACCTTTCTATCATAAGCATCTGAATATTGAATATAAGATCAAAAAGGTTTTACATGAGAAAATAGTACGCAATACAAGATCAAATATTCCTTCCATTACATTGATTTTGTGGGCTAAGGATTGTACTACTATACCATTTTGTCTCCCATTTTAATAGACCGTTATGCAAGATACAACTACATTTAAGTATTCCAATTCTACCCTCCAACGGATCTCTTTATTTCCTATATACAGAAGACTTAGAAGAATGGAGCATTACTACACTCCAAGAGATTATCATATACGTGAATAGTGAATTTTGTGAAATATTTGAGAGAGAAAAAACTACATACCAAGAACTTTTGTTATACTCTTCATAGAATATATTTTATATGATATACTTGTAATTCCTTTATGTATTCAGCTTTCTTAGAAGCATTTTGTTTAACACACTTTGTATCTCAATATTTGTGATTGTATTTCCTTGAGTGACTAGGGTTTAGTCAGAATTACTCAAGAAGAAATTGACAGCTGGTCTTTATGTTGTAATCAAGTTTGATTATAGTGGATTAAGTACTTGAGATAAGGAGAAATCACCTTGGTGGATGGAATGGAGGTAGCTTTGTTAACAACAAACCATGATAAAAATAATTGTGTTCATTATTTTTGTTCTTAACCGTTTATTTGTTTCTTTGGGTTGCAAAAGTTTTATTTCTTGAAACCCAATTCAGAACCCCCTTTCTTGTGTTTCCATTACCTTCAATTGGCATCGAAGCTTCGGTTTTGGTATTGATTGTGTATCAAACACTTCACCGTGTCAGATAAAGATCCATACTTGTGAAACACTATGGTAGAAATTCCTCCACCAACTGCACCCGCTAGTAAGAATGAAAGAGACCACTACAGTGCTAATCCCCCAGTATTTGATGGAGAAAAATTTGACTATTGGAAAGATATAATATAAAGTTTTTTTCTTGGTCATGATGTGGATCTATGGGATATGGTAGTTGATGGCTACATTCATCTTATTGATAATAGTAGTAACAAGATGGAAAGAAGAATGATGATTGGTCAACAAAAGAAAGATTACAAGAATAATCATAAAGCAAGAACCATCCTTTTGAATGATATATCATACTCTAAGTATGAAAGATCACAAATAGAGACACAAAAAGTCTATATTTGATTCTTTAAGGATGACTCGTGAAGGAAATGCTCAAGTGAAAGAAAACAAGGTGTTTGCCTTGATAAAAAAGTATGAAGCCTTCAAGATGGAAGATAATAAAACTTTTAAGAACATATTATCAAGGTTTCATACTCTTGTTGTAGGACTGAAGGTTATGGAAAAATGTTACTCTACTGCAGATCATGTTAAGAAAATTATCAGAAGCTTACCCAAGAGATGAAGGCCTATCGTAACTGCTTTTAAACTATCTAACGATATGAACAACACAACTCTTGAATAACTTTTGAGTTCTTTGAGAAGTCATGAGATAGAGTTTGAAGAGGGCCAACCTCAAAGAAAAGTTAAAGCTGTGGCTCTTAAATACATGAGAAAGTTTGAAAAGACTAAAGTCTTTCAAGCTAAAGAAGTAGAGGATTCTGAAGAAGACCCTGGAGAAGAAGATGAATTGTCTCTTATTTCTAGAAGAGTTAATAAATTATGGAAGAAAAGACAAGGCAAGTTTATTGGCTCCAGAAGGACAGGTGTTCACTCTTAACCTACATCTAGACTAAAGAATTCTGATGCTGGCAAAGACTTTATATGCTTTGAGTGCAAGGATCCAGGTCACTACAAGAATGAGTGTCATAAGTTAAGGAAAGACTGACCAAAGAAGAAAGACTTCAAAGGAAAGAAGAAATTTATTATGGCTACCTGGGATGATTTTGAATCCTCATAAGGTGACTCTGAGGAAGAGCAAGCTAATGTGGCACTGATGGCAAGAACAAAAGCATCTGATGAAAAGATCCATCCAGAATCAAGATCAAAATCAGAGTCAGACTTTGAAGAGGTCTTTCCTAACTTATCTCGCTCTGGATTAGAATCTTATCTTTTTGAAATTCTGGAGAAATATCATAAGCTTTAGAACAAATACAATGATATGAAACAAGTCCAAGTATCTGAATCTGGAGCACATAGTAAGCTTAAGAGATATTTATCCACTTTGAACGAAGATGATTTTATTCTGAAAAATGAAAACTCTGCTTTTCAAAGTAAAAGTTCTAAAGTTGAGGAAGAAATTCTTTCAGAAGCTTATGTGGATTCTGAAAATGTCATAAAGAAATATGACAAATCTTTTCAGACATTTCTGGCTAGAAACATAGATAGAAGCAAAATGGATTCAATGATCTATGGAGTTAGCAGAAGTGGAAGAAGAGGAATTAGTTATGTGCCTAAAGAAAAACCTATTTCAAAACCTAAGGCAAAACCAAAAGCTCTGTATTCCCATTTCTCTTATGCTCATACACAAAATGATTATTCTGCACAAAGACCCAAGTTCTCGAAGAACTCTGGGAGAACTAACAAAAAAGGATCGAAAAAGATGTGGGTAATATATGTTGTAGACATCCTTAGCAGCTTAATTGAAACACCAATCCTGGTACCTGGACTCTGGGTGCCCATGGCACATGATGGGGAGAAGAAATATGTTCTAAGATTTGGAACTTAAGCCATGTGGCTTCGTAAGTTTCAGAGGTGATTATAAAGGGAAGATCATACGCTCTGAAACAGTTGGTAACAACTCTCTCCCTTCTATTACTATTGTTTTATTAGTTGATGGATTAATGCATAACTTATTATCCATACGTCAATTAACTCACAATGGTTATGGTATAATCATTAATGAAAAGTCTTGGAAAGTTATTAGTAAAAAAGATGGCTCCATTCTATTCAATGGTAAGAGGAAAAATAAAATTTATAAAATTAGACTTTCTGATCTTAAAAATCAGAATGTAAAATGTCTCATGTCTATTAATGAAGAGCAATGGGCATGGCATACACGATTGAGCCATGTTAGCATGAAAAGGATTTCTCAGCTGAATAAGCTTGATTTAGTCATAAGCATTCAAAATTTGAAGTTCTCTTCAAATGCTCTTTGTGAAGCATGTCAAAAAGACAAGTTTTCAAAAACTTCTTTTAAGGCAAAGAATGTTATTTCTACCTCTAGGCCTTTGGAACTCTTGCACATTGACCTTTTTTGACTAGTGAAAACTACTTCTGTAAATGGTAAGAAATATGATTTAGTCATTGTTGATAACTAGAATAGACGGACATGGGTCAAATTATTAAGACACAATGATGAGTCACACGCTGTGTTCTCTATCTTCTCCTCACGAGTGAACAATAAGAAAGATAACAAAATTGTTAAATTCAGAAGTGATCATGGTGGTGGGTTTGAAAATAAAGATTTTGAAAAACTCTTTGACAAAAATGGCATTTCCCATGATTTCTCCTACCCCCATAACTCCATAATAAAATGGAGTTGTAGAGAGGAAGAATATGACCTTGCAAGAAATGGCCAAAACCATGATCAATGAAACTAATGTGGCTAAGCACTTTTGGGCAAAGGCAGTAAATACATAGTGCTATATTCAAAACATGATCTCTATAAGACCCATTATGGGTAAGGCTCCTTATGAATTGTGGAAGAATAGAAAAAACTACATTTCATATTTCTATCCTTTTGGATGTACTTGTTTTATTCTAAACACTAAGGAAAATTTAAACAAGTTTGATTATAAGGCACAAAAGTGTATAATGTTAGGCTACTTTGAACGCTCTAAAGGCTATAAAGTATATAACGCTGAAACACGAATTATTGAGGAATCAATTCATGCAGATTTGATGATAAGCTTGCCCATGAAAAGTCAAAGCTAGTTGAGAAGCTTCAAACCTGGAGATCACTTATTCAGGCTCTGAAGGTTAAGCTTCAGAAGCTAAAGATGGTGAGGCAAAATACTCTGAAATTGTTCAACCAAAATTTGTTAAAGTTTTGACTTTTTTGAGGAAGCACATACAAAGATCCTCATACTCTGAAGAATTGATTATAGGAGATAAAACTGAACCAGTTAGAACCAGCTCCTCATTAAAACCTTCTGAAGAGATGCTTCTGAGTTTGGTGTCCCTCATAGAGCCTACATTTGTTGATGAAGCACTTCTGGACACTGAGTGGATTCAGGAAATGCAAGAAGAAGTGAACCAGTTTTCCATAAATGATGTGTAAACTCTTGTTCCTTGACCCAAAATAAATCATGTCATTGGGACGAACTGGGTCTTCAAAAAAAAGCTAAATGAAAAAGGAGAAGTGATAAGAAATAAGGCCAGACTGGTTCCACAAGGATATAGTTAGCAAATGGGGATTGACTTTATAGAGACCTTTGCACCAGTTGCTAAGTTAGAGTCTATTCATCTCTTAACTTCTTTTGGTGTTAATCATAGCATCATCTTGTATCAGATGGATGTTAAGAGTGAATTTCTGAATGATTACATAACTGAAGAACTATATGTACACCAACCTCACAGTTTTGGAAATAATAAAAATCTAGATTTTGTTTTCAAACTTAAGAAATCTTTGCATGGTCTGAAATACGCTCTTAGAGAATTGTATGTGTTAGCTCATAATTTCAACGCCCATTTTAGAGTTAAAAAAATGGAAATCCCATGTGAAGATGTTTTCGATCGAATTAGATGTTTTCGACCGAATCTGGTATTAACAAGATCCAATCGAAAGTCCCTAGGTGAGAAGGGCCAGCGTGCAGTCAGAACTTAGAAATATTTCTTTAAATATTTTAAATACGGTTTCGATTGGAGATTCAAAATTTAAATAAAGGAGGGAACTTTTTTCTAATCTGAAACCGCTGAAAGTACACGTGGATCATAATGGGCAAAGTTCAAGCCCTTCTGTTTCAATGATGCATGCTTCAAATAACAAAATCTTCAACATAAAAGTTGTAGATATTTTCAAGGAAATCAATTTGGACTTACATTTTGCATCATTTGGATTTTGGATGAAGAAGTTATGGGCACTTGAAGTTGGACTTTTTCACATTTCAATGTATTTGGTCCAAAGTGACCTATAATGTTTTGCATTATCACATGTATTTCTTTTAGAATTTTGAAATTTTGCTCATAATAACATTTGAAGTAGACATCTTAAGATTTCCAATGCATTTGATCCCACCTCGAAATCATGAAAAATGAATGAGTTATGTCCTTAGGAAGTTGGCCCAAAATTAGGGTTTCAATGAAAATGACCTATAATGTCTTGGAATTGATGATGCCCTTCCAAGCTTCAAATCAAATTTTTATGAACATGAAAGTTGTTCATATGGTCCTTAAGAATATTTGTTCTCTTGGGATCATTTCCATTTGACAAACACATCAAAAGTTAGGTCTCAGTGTATTTCAAAATAGTTAGATGAATTGACTGATCAACCTCTCAAGTCCAAACCTCATATTTTGATTAATTGATGATTGAGGATACTCAAATAAGTTCAAATATGCATGAAATGATGAATTAAAGAACTTCCCTTGATTGCATTTTACCAAAGGTTGAGGTTGCTTCATGAGCAAGGCATAGTTGATGAATAGATGAATTAGGGTTTCCTTGGGAAACAAGCCTCAAACCCCTTGATTTTCTTTGATCAAAATGATGAATTGAGACACTTGGGAGGCATATTTTATGGATGAGAGCTTTGGGAACTGTAGCGGGGTATTCGTTACCATTAGAGATATTGACTAAATCCAAGGTAAATCATACAAGTCGAGTCCCCACCGCACTTCTATTTATCCAAAGGAATGGTTAGAAAGCGAACAAAAACCTAATAGTTTTAACAAAAACTAGTAAAAGGAACAAAGATCTGGGTAAGGGGGTTGGTTATGCAATGGGAAGGTGTTAGGCACCCAAAACATCCTAGGTACTCCTAGGGAGCCTTTTTCATACTTGTTGTGAAGGTTGTTGTTCTTTTGTGAAAATTTGTTTGTGCAATCATGATTGAAGAGATGAGAGGAGAATATACAAGTTATTTACATTTTGTGTTTGGATGGATAAACCCATTGCCTACGTACCATCTTATAAAAAGATTAGGATCAAAACCTCGTAGTTCGAGGTAAAAATCTCAAAAGAGGTTGGTGAATTGATTGGTCCAAAAGCCTTAAGGTCTTTTGTTATCAAAGGGAGAAAACTCAACCAAACCACAAATCCACCATGTGAGGATAACTTCAACATGCTAGTGAGGGGTTAACCCTATAATAAGCATGGAAGACTCATTGTCCATCACTAAGGATATATGTGAGTATTACATCTACCACAAGGATAACTCAAACCTAATAGCTAAAGGTTATGAAAGATTTAAATAAGAAAGTGGCCATTGGAACCACAAAAAGAAATTTGAATGGGTTATATTTATCAATTAGAAGTATATACAAAAGTGGTCAAAGTTGATTTAAAGGTTCAATTCAAAATAAGTGTTATGAAAGAAAGTTTGAAAATCAAAAGCATAAGGCTTAGGTTTCTAATGTTTAAAAATAATGGTTAAATGTTTGCACAAATAGTTTTGGCTTGGGTTAGAATGGAGAGAAGAAGAAGAAGGGCTAAGTCCTAAGTAAAACAAAAGAGAAGGGGTGAAGAAACAAAACCACAATGGAGTTCCTCTCTTGAGATCATATTGATGATCCAAGTAGCTCCCATCCTTTGGAATCAGCAATCACAAAGCATAAGCAATCAAATAAGTCTCTTAAGAGATCCTTAATGTATCTTGTATCTTCCACTTGGATGATCATGGCAATGGTCCTCCAATTAAGCTCAATGGAAACTCCTAGCACAAAAGCACACACATCAAAAGTTCCATGAAGTAAAACAAGAATGGACAAGAGTGAGTTTAGAGATTTGGGTCTTCTAATCCATCTTCATCATTAAGATCTTTTTACTCCAATTTTTCATAAGGAAAGGTCCTAGAATCTAAGTCCAATTCTCCATTTCTTTGCATAGGGGAGGTCCTAGAAACTAAGTCCATTTCTTTGCATTTTGGTCCACAACAATCAAAACAAAACACAAGCACAATAATATATACACAATTATGTGCTCAAGTGAGCAAAAGGCAAAGGGCATAAACATAAACATGTGCTCAAGTGAGCAAAGAGAAAAGCAAATGGATAATATGTGCAAGAATAGTAAATTGCATAAAAGTAAATTGCATGAAGTCAATGTTAATTGTCAATAGTTAGTGTGCCATAAGGCAAATTTAGCGCTATGTTAAGCAATCGTAATTGGACTTATGTAGAAGTCACAACTATCTGAGGCCGGTCAATAATAATATAGGCAACAACACAAGTTAGAAGTCTTGATTAGAGAACCAAGTTCCAACAACTTGCCATGCCAAAAAGAAAATGAGAATTGATCTTGTATTGGTTTAAGCCTTTGCATAATTTAGAAGACAACCTATCCTTAATGCAAAGCCATTCACTTGATCAATTGATCAAGATGAACTAGATTTGAATCAAGGAAGATTAAATCTCCCTAACCAATACTAACTTATCAACCTTCAACTCATTGATCAAGAAGAAAAGAAGTAGAAGAAGAAGAAGGAGAAAATGGATAAGAGAAATGGAAATGGCAAAATTAAAGTGCATTAAATAAAATACAATGTACCAATCCTCATATGTTGACCAATAACATTGAAAGTCAAGGTCAAACAATCAAAAACAGAAGTGAGATGAAGATTGGGAGTCAAGAAATGAATAAACTATTTTTGGCATTTTTTAATATTTAAAATTAAACTTGAATTAAAATAATGGAAAGGTCAAACTTCAAAATTACTTCAAATCAACCTTGAAAGGTCCAAGTAATTTATCCCAAGTTCAACAAGGTCAAACAAAGTTTGACAAAAAATTTCAGCATTTTTAAAAGTCAGAAACTATTTTTAATCAATTAAAAATGAATAAAAATAACCTAATTGAACTAAAATCTCAAATAAATCTCAAATCAATTTGAAAATTGATGAGAATATTTTTCATAGATCCATCATCATTCAAATAGGTTAGGAAAATATTTTTGTATTTTTTGAATATCAAAAACTATTTAAAATGAATTAAAAATAACCAGAAAGGAGAAAATTCATGAAAAATATCAAATTTTGAAATAAAAAATATTAAAAATCATAAATAGAAACTAGAAATTATTTGGGAAATAATGCAATTGGTCCCATAATTTTTGGATTAAAAATGAAAGAGATATTGATTTTTGAAATAAAATGGAATTTAAGAAAATAAAACCAGAAATTAGAAATTAGAAAAAATGAGAGCCCTTCGATCTGAGCTCATTAATTGAGCTGGCAAATCCAAGGATCCAGAGGCGCGCGCACATGGTAATCCACGGTCAATGCAATCACATGGAAACCAAAGAAAAGTCATAATAAGCAATGGTCAGGATTCGATATGGGAAACACATCCAATGGCCAGAATTCAAACTGGCAACAGGCGGCCACCGGAGCCACCTTCTTCTCCGGTGAGCCTCCAGATTCCAATCAATTTTGCAGGTTTTCAAACCTTAATGAAAATGCACGATCCTTATACCAAAATGAAGCTGGTGTGATGTACATCACCCCTGTAACCTTGAATCACACTCAAGATTCCTATAAATGGAGAAAGCTGAGGTGGAAGATTCAGGTATGCAAAATGCAAATCAAGGAAAAGAAAAATTGAAGCTACCACTAGCTTGCCTCTCAAATGAGGACTTCAGAAAACACTAGATCCAAGCAAATAGGTCCATGGATGATGAGATTCGAAGAAAATACCAGTTGAAGTGTAAGCTTGAATTCTGGTAACTTGAGCTCGATTCCTTGCTTGCTTTACCAAAACAGAAGTTCAATGAGATGAATGATGAAGGATTAGAAGCATTAGATCTAAGAATTCAACCAGATGAAGTTGAATTTTAGATCTGAAAAATTTGAGAAAAATGAAATTGCTTCTTTGGTGAGAGGTTGAGTTTTGATTTTTGCAGCAATTCGGGTTGAATCAGCTCTCTAAAATGAATGGAATGAGGTCTCTATTTATAGAGGAAGTGGCAAGGAGAATGTGATCAATCCGTGTGCGTGGCATGTGGAGCTTCATTGCATGGGCTTGCATGATCATGCACAAGGCCCAAAAACAATGCCAAATGAATTCTGAGCATCAGCCAAATGAAATTGGACGTGTGACTTGCAAGGCAATTGCTTATGTACCAAGATTTCAAGTGAATTTCTCATTTGTACCTAAACATTCATCTCTTCGAAAGTCCCAATGAAAAAAATCCAAACATGATCATGTGAGTAATGGTTGGAAAGGTCTTGATGTAAGGAACAATTGTTATGTTGGGAAACAATCCATTTGAAGTGTGGAAATTTATGAAATTTGAGTTTAAAGTGCAAGGTGCATGACATGTCAAGGCAAGGTTTCTAAAATTGACCAATTTTCAAGCCCCTATGTTTTGATGATGCAAGCCTCAAATGGAAACACCCCCAACATTAAAGTTGTAGATATTTTCAAGAGAATAAAAATGGACTTAAATTTTGCATCATTTGGATTTTTGATGAAAGAGTTATGGGCACTTGAAGTTGGACTTTTTTGCCTTTTAATGCCTTTGGTCAAAAAGGACCTATAATGTTTTGCCTTATCACATTTATTTAATTTGAGATTTTGAAACTTTCTTCAACATAACCTTTTAAGTAGACATCTTAATCTTTCCAATGCATTTGATCCCACCTCCAAATCATAGAAAATGAATGAGTTGTGTCCTTGGGAAGTTGACCTAAAATTAGGGTTTCAGTCAAAATGACCTATAATGTTTTGGAATGGATGATGACCTTACAAGCTTCAAATAAAATTTTTATGGACATGTAAGTTGTTCATATTGTCCTTAAGAACACTTTTGCTTTTGGAATCATCTCCATTTGACCAACACATCAAAAGTTAGGTCTCAGTGCATTTCTAAATAGTCAGATGAATTGACTGATCAACTTCTCAAGTCCACAACCCATATCTTGATGAATTGATGATTGAGGACACTCAAATAAGTTCAAATATGCATGAAATAATGAGTTAAAGAACTTCCCTTGATTATATTTGACCATGGGCTGAGGTTGCTTCATGAGCAAGGCATTGTGATGCACAGATGAATTAGGGTTTCTCTGAAGAACAAACCTCAAACCCTTTGTCTTGATTTGATCAAAATGATGGATTGAGATGCTAGGGAGGCATATTTGATGGATGAGGGCTTCTGGGACCATTACCATGCTTGCTATCATCTCCTCTTGACCATGTCTTTGTACCAATGATCTCCTTGAAGCTTTTGACCTTGTGATTGCTCAAGCTACAAACACAAGATGTTAGTGACATATTTTTGTGCTTTTGGTAAGTAAATAAAATGAGAAAAGCAATGATATACAATTCAAGCATGCTTGGTGATCTCAAACCACCTCACAGGAGGTCCCACCCAAAGGCAAAGGGAACCAAGATGCTAATGATCCTTGAGGCAATGCCAAATGCAATGTTATGATGCCATGAGGGATCTTAGGGACAAAATTGGGGTCTTACAGATGCCCCTATTTAAGGTCATTCTAGCCGGAGAAGTGAAGGTTAAAATCTTCATCTCGACGGGGTAGAATGGGCTTAAATAATAACAAAGAGACGAATTTTGGTCCCTAAGAGACCTCATGATTCAGATGTATGCATGCAAATAGTACAAACTCTGTGGGGATGTGTGTCCACAAAGAAGAAAAGAAAACCCGGAGAGGCTAAAAATCCAAAGGAGTAATACACTCACTAGGGAGACAGAGACCCCGGGGAAGTAAAAGGTGAAAACGTGTGAGCAGGTCACGACTCAAAACTTGGGGAATAGAATTCCAAAGGGAAGTAAATCCAATGGAACGACTCGAGCTGACTCGAAGGTGCATGTGTTGGGGAATATGCCAACGCAGCAACATTATCCATAATGGATACTTCGGATAAAAATCCGGACTCAGGTGAGGATAATCTACTAAGGGACCTCACTGGGGATATCCAAAAAGGACTCTCCTGGGGAAACAACGGGATGAGGTATTACCGGTTACTGGGTAATAAGCTCAAAGAGACGTGTGATCTGAACACCGGTATGAGGGTGAGAGAACAACATGCTCGGGAAGAATGAATATCTAAGACCGGTATAAGGGTGAGAGATATCAATCAACCAAATCATCTGAGGAAGACCTAAAAGGTATATTTCAACTCAGGAAAATCTGACTCCACAGGGGACAAAAAGTCATAATAGGGAGCAGAAGGAAGGAACACCAGGGATGCCGGTTACTGGGCATATAATAGGTGACCAACCAAAGCGTGAATTGGGGAATATTCCCAAAACACTCATCATCCGAAAAGAGGGCAAAAAGCAAACTCGATTAAGGGATGGACATTCGTTTCCAAAACAGGGATACGAATCTTACTCGACTGAGGAAGAACAAAAGCTTCGACCAAAGAGTGTATGAGATATGTTATCTATTACCGTCAAAACGTAGATAACACACTCGCATGGAAGATTATCCACAACCGGTTACTGGGTTAATAAAGGATAAATCGACCGACAAAGAGAAAGGCATCGAGATACCAAAACTAGGTATATAATGATGACCAATCAAGGGGAGCAACAAACATTACCGGCAACCGGTATGAACGATGACTTGCTGGGGATAAATTGTCTAATCAGAGCAATTATCCAAGAGAAAGGAATATCATCACCGTATATTGGCTAATGATAACCATCAAGGAGGGGATTACATCTACCGGATACTGGGTAGAAAACCACGGAAAAGTAACCGTCATCAACTTAGGATGAACAAAAAGGTTAACTCTGCAAAGGGGAGAAAATAGGGTTTACAACTACCGGTATATGGGTAGAAAACTACAGATTCCGCCAGAGATAAGATGAATGATTACTGAATACTGAGCAATTATTCATTTATACCACGGGGAAACAAAGGAAACAACTTCAAGGGGCTAATTTAGGATCAAAACAAAGAGGCAAACTGAATCAAGACTCTTCCTAGTGAGGATATAACTCAATAGGGGAACCCATCCCAATATATGTGTTGGGAGGAAGCGAAAACAACCATTGTCCATGAGGATATAACTCAGTGGGGAATGTGGAAGGAAAGATAAACACTTTCTGCTTAAGGGGCTGACTCTACATCGAGGGATCAGACACCAACATCTGCTTGGAAATAAATTACCAACTAGCAGAGGATGACAAACAAAAGATATATGGCAAGAAATGCAATATGAATATCCAAATGTTCGAAAATTATATGCACACATGCGTGGTTTGTGTATGATGAATGCTGACAAACAGACATTTCTAACACAAACAGGCTTCACAGGAATACAAACATCCGGTACTACATCTCAAGAGAGAAAGCCAGATCACCAGAGAGTATCCAATCTGCCGTGAATCAGAGGTACCAGGGAGCAAAGACCTCCGCAGGGGATGAATCATCAGTCACAGCTGGGGAAAAGAGTTTATTGCACAGGTAGAATCTGCCACAGAAGCAACTCTAATGGGGAATCTATCCGAGGGATAAAGGGATTCTAGGGATCAACCACCAAGTACCGTACCCACCAAGGAGATCACATCTGTTGAGGAGAAAAGGTTGCTACCCCGCTGAAGGGGAGAGTGGTGAATATCTCAACAGGCATACCACTCAGGGCTCCGGAGGAAGAAAATACAGTCATGCCAGGAATATGAACAAATGTCTTACCCTGTTGGAGATCATACCATCCTTGGGAGAGCACTGAGGATCTCCTAAGTATCATTTTCATCATTGTGAATGTTCACCTCGTTTAAAAACAAGTTATGAAAAATTCATTTTTTCAAAACAATGATATTTTCTCAATTAAAAGCATGCAAAACGTTTGTTGAATAGAAACAAATAAGAGTGCAAATAATTGGATAAAACGCTCAAATTTATTTGATGGAATGATAGTCTGCAAATGGAAAGACTTCATAGATCTTTACAAATTTGAAATTGGTGATATATATTGGAAAAAAGCTACATTGAACCTAATGACCATTTCTCCACCAATTTTGAATTCGATGCATTCAAAGCTTCAGTTGATGACGAATGAGCAAGAATCTCTGACGGATGACAGTTGTAGAACAAAGTCTTGTCAGGATGCAGTTACTTGCCAAATCCCTAATTTTTGCCTAGATTGCCCCAGGGTGGGGTACTCAATCTAGCGGGATACAAATATTCATCATTTTTTTTATGTCTCTAACTTTTTCCTAGACCGCCCTTTCGAGTTTTCAATCCACCGAGACGCTCATTTTTGCCAAACCCACTCTTTCGAGTTTTCAACTTAGCGAGCTATTCTGTTTTTATTTTTAGGCGAAGTATTTCTTGACTGCATCTGAATTCACAGGATGAGTGAAATCCTCCCCATCCATAGTTGTAAGTATCAAAGCACCGTCTGAAAAGGCTCTCTTAACAACATATGGACCTTCATAGTTTGGAGTCCACTTGCCCCTGGAATCGGGCGCGAAAGACAAGACTTTCTTGAGCACAAGGTCACCTTCTCGGAACACACGAGGCTTGACCTTCTTATCAAAAACTTTCTTCATTCTTTGTTGATATAATTGTCCATGGCACATGGCAGTCAATCTCTTCTCTTCTATCAAATTCAGCTGGTCATAACGACTCTGAACCCATTCAGCATCGGTCAACTTGGCTTCCATCAAGACTCTCATTGATGGGATCTCCACCTCTACTGGGAGTACAACCTCCATGCCATAAACAAGAGAGAAAGGGGTTGCCCCTGTTGAAGTGCGGACAGATGTACGATATTCATGCAAAGCAAATGGCAACATCTCATGCCAATCCTTATACGTGACAACCATCTTCTGGATAATCTTCTTGATGTTCTTATTAGCAGCTTCAACAGCCCCATTCATCTTGGGTCTGTAAGGAGAAGAATTATGATGCGTGATCTTGAACTCACTACACAGCTCTTTCATCGTTTTGTTGTTCAAGTTAGATCCATTATCAGTAATGATCTTATCTGGCACACCATAACGGCATATGAGTTGATTCTTGATAAACTTCACGACCACCTGTTTGGTCACATTTGCATATGATGCCGCTTCAACCCATTTGGTGAAGTAATCAATTGCTACGAGAATGAATCTGTGTCCGTTGGATGCTTTCGGCTTTATCATGCCAATCATGTCAATTCCCCACATGGAGAAGGGCCATGGTGATGAAATCACATTCAGAAGTGTCGGAGGAATATGAATCTTATCCGCGTAAATTTGACACTTATGGCATTTCTTCACGTATTTGCAGCAGTCAGACTCCATTGTCAGCCAATAGTAGCCTGCTCTCAACATCTTTCTAGCCATGGCATGTCCATTGGAATGAGTATCAAATGAACCCTCATGGACCTCAGTCATTAACAGGTCTGCTTCGTGTCTATCCACGCATCTGAGCAGAACCATGTCAAAATTTCTCTTATAAAGCACTTTGCCATTGAGGTAGAAACTGCCTGACAATCTCCTCAAAGTCTTCCTATCTTTCACAGATGCCCCAGGCGGGTACACCTGGTTCTGAAGAAAGCACTTGATGTCATAATACCATGGCTTATTATCTTTCACTTCTTCTACTGCAAATACATGAGCTGGTCTGTCCAAGCGCATCACGGTGATATTGGGGACTTTATTCCAAAGTTTTACCATAATCATTGAAGCAAGTGTAGCAAGAGCATCTGCCATCCGATTCTCGCCTCGAGGAATATGATGGAAGTCAACCTCAGTAAAGAACGTTGAAATCCTCCTCGCATAATCTCTATATGGAATGAGACCAGGCTGATTCGTTTCCCATTCACCCTTAATCTGATTAACAACGAGGGCCGAATCTCCATATACATCAAGATGCTTGATCCTTAAATCAATACACTCTTCTAAACCCATAATACAGGCCTCATACTCAGCCATATCATTCGTGCATTTGAAAGTTAGTCTGGCTGTAAAAGGAATATGTGTGCCCTGAGGAGTAATAATCACTGCCCCAATACCATTTCCATATTGATTTACAGCGCCATCAAACACCATACTCCATCTGGAACCAAGCTCTGGCCCTTCATCAAACGTAGGTTCATCATGATCTTTCATTTTCAAACACAGAATCTCCTCATCCGAGAAGTCATACTGAACTGACTGATAATCTTCAATCGGCTGATGTGCCAAATGGTCAGCCAAGATACTACCTTTAATAGCCTTCTGAGCTCGATACTCAATATCATACTCAGATAACAACATCTGCCAACGGGCAATCCTCCCAGTTAAAGCAGGCTTCTCGAAGATGTACTTGATTGGATCCATTCTGGATACCATCCAAGTCATATGATTCAACATATACTGGCGTAAACGCTTAGCAGCCCAAGCCAAAGCACATCATGTCTTTTCAAGCATTGAATATCGAGACTCACAATCAGTGAACTTCTTGCTTAAGTAGTAAATAGCATACTCCCTCTTCCCTAATTCGTCTTGTTGACCAAGGACACAACCCATTGAGTCTTCAAGAACAATCAGATACATGATCAAAGGTCTTCCTTCTACGGGCGGAGACAGGATCAGAGGTTCAGACAAATATTCTTTAATACTATCGAAAGCTTTCTGGCAATCCTCGGTCCAATCATGGGACTGATCTTTCCGGAGGAGCTTGAATATCGGCGCACATGTGGCAGTCATGTGGGATATGAATCTGGAAATATAATTCAAGCGGCCAAGGAAACCTCGGACTTGCTTCTCAGTTTTGGGAGCAGGCATCTCTTGTATTGCTTTGACCTTTGCAGGATCAACCTCAATACCTCTTTCACTAACAATAAAGCCTAATAACTTGCCGGAACGGACTCCAAATGTACACTTGTTGGGATTCAGACGAAGCTTGTACTTCCTCAAACGCTGAAAAAGCTTCAACAAGTGCTCTACATGTTCAACTTCCGTCCTTGACTTAGAAATCATGTCATCAACATATACCTCAATCTCCTTGTGCATCATATCATGAAACAAGGTGGTCATAGCTCGTTGATACGTGGCTCCGGCGTTCTTCAAACCGAAGGGCATCACTCGATAACAGAATGTTCCCCAAGGTGTGATGAATGTTGTCTTCTCCATATTCTCGGGTGCCATCTTGATCTGGTTATATCCGGAAAATCCATCCATAAATGAGAAGACATTGAATTTAGCTGTATTATCTACCAACATATCAATGTGTGGTAGAGGAAAATCATCTTTCGGACTAGCTTTATTCAAGTCTCTATAGTCCACACACATCCGGACTTTTCCATCTTTCTTAGGCACATGCACAATATTGGCCACCCATTGAGGATATGTAGAAGTCACAAGAAACCCCGCATCAATTTGCTTCTGAACTTCTTCTTTGATCTTCACTACCATATCAGGATGAGTTCTTCTGAGCTTCTGCTTTACAAGCACACATTCAGGCTTCAAGGGTAAGAAATGTTTTACAATATCTGTATCTAGACCAGGCATGTCTTCATATGACCATGCAAAGATATCAACGTATTCTCGTAGCAATTCAATCAACCCTTTCTTAACAGATTCTTCAAGGAGTGCCCCAATCTTCACTTCACGAACACAATCCTCAGACCCCAAGTTGACTGTTTCCAGATTCTTGAGATGCGGCTGAATGATCTTTTCTTCATGCTCAAGTAGACGGGTAATCTCGTCAGGAATCTCTTCAACATCATCTTCTTCCGCCTCAAATACAGGGAACTCAAAATTGGGAGATGGTGTTGGGTCATTATGTTCAATGGGTTTGATCAACCTGCACAAAGATTTTGGATATAAAGAAACTTTAGAACTCAAACAAGGCAAATCATTATGTAGATGACAAGATTGATTTTATTCTTATTTTTTAGGTTTTTTGTGATCACCAATTTCATGCAAAAAGAAAAAAGGGAAAATAATTGGAAAGACAAACATTTAACATGAATTTATTGAATGAAAATATCATTGAATTTTTGTGCCAACAATGTCATCACTCCTCCTTTTGGCATGAGAGAAGGGTTTTTAAACATAATGAACATTACTTCGACTTATGGATAACTGTTGGAATATCCACAGCGACCCAATTGTTGCAGACCCCTCCAGGGATGAGGAAATTGCCAGAATCCTCTGTATCTTCTTCCAAGACAGCAGCAGCTTCTTCATCCTGACCGGTGTGGATGAAACCTCCACTCTTGAACAACCCTTTCTCGTTGAACACCCCAGAGGAATAACTTATGCCGGCCCGGGACTTGTTGTCTTCTAGCTCAATCATTTTCCCTAAACCAGCAGTTGCACCACACTCAATGGCCAATTTTGCACCTTTATAGGAAACAAATGAAGGAGCTTTCTTCTCAATAGGCTCAGCAATAGATAAAGCTTGGAAAGGAGTTCCAACTTCATCCTCAGCATCTATATATGAGAAGGAAGACAAGTGGCTGACCAGGAGAGCCTTTTCTCCCCCTACCACTACCAGCTTCTTATTCTTCACAAATTTCAGTTTCTGGTGTAGGGTGGATGTCACGGCGCCTGCCTCGTGAATCCATGGTCTGCCTAAGAGACAGCTATACGACGGGTGGATATCCATAACCTGGAAGGTAATATGGAAATCACTCGGTCCGATTTTGACTGGGAGATCAACTTCCCCAATCACCGTTTTACGCGACCCATCGAAAGCTTTCACAATAATTCCACTCTGCCTCATGGGAGGCCCTTGATAAGATAGTTTCGAAAGAGTGGTTTTTGGCAATATGTTCAGTGATGACCTAGTGTCCACCAGCACATTCGACATGACGTCGTCTCTGCAGTTCATAGATATATGTAGAGCCAAGTTGTGGTCTCTTCCCTCCTCATGGAGATCAGAGTCACAAAAACTCAAGTTGTTACAAGCGGTAATGTTTGCAACAATGCTATCGAATTGTTCTATTGTGACATCGTGATCTACATATGCCACATCCAATACCTTCTGCAGTGCCTCTCTATGTGGTTCTGAATTCAAGAGCAAAGATAACACCGATATCTTGGATAGTGGTTGTAGAAGCTGGTCTACAACATTGTACTCACTTTTCTTGATGAGCCTCAGCATCTCATCACAATCTTCTTTCACATTTCCGCTTGGGCCAACATAAGTAGGAATTATTAATGTAGAGGAGGGCTTCACAACAGGTGTCGGATTCGGAGTGCTCGCCGCATTCCCAATCGGGCGTTCAATAGAATCAGCAGCAGTTTGAGGCTTTGGGGGTGCTGAAAACACACGACCGTTGCGGGTCAAACCACTAACATCCGCGATGTTAACAACAGAGGAGGATGGCAAAGACACCTCTTTCCCATATTCTACAGCAACAGCGTTGTAGCGAAAGGGAATTGCTTTTTCGGAAGAGTACAGTACCGGACCGACAGGCTTAATGATAAGAACAGGAGAAACCTTCTGCTTGCTACCATCATACTTGATGACAACAGGCTCGGGCATCCGGAATACTGGGGAAATTACGTTGACCTCAGGCTCATCTTCGTCAACATTCCTATTCTGAAGAATCTCAATGACTCCTTATCCAACATTTCCTGAATATCCTTGCGCACCTGGCGACAACCCAATCGGTTAACAAAGCATACTCGACATCTATCATGGTCGTGCTCATAATGACTGTAATCACATAGCAGACAATGCATTTCGACAAGGGATTGTCGAATATGACTGACATATTTGACTTTGTACTTGCCAGGGCAGCCCTGGACCATGTTGACAGATTTCCCATGCTCGGGCAATGGGTTCTTCTTCACATTAGGACCTACGTCCTCGAAACACAGAATGCCACACCTCACAAGGTCTTGAACCTTGGTCTTCAAAGGGTAACAATTCTCCACGTCGTGGCCGGGAGCACCAGAATGATAAACAAAATGTAATTCAGGCTTATACCACCACTAGGGGTTAGCAGGTATAGCCGGTGGGTCTCTCGGAGTAATCAACTTCCTCTCTATCAAAGAGGGATATAATTCTGCATTCGTCATCGGAATAGGATTGAAAGTGACCCTTTTCCTCTCGTAACTTGTGCTGGTTTGATTACTGTTTCGAGGCTGGTAGGCCTGCTGCTGCGGACGATGCTGTTGTTGCTGATATTGCGGATGTGATTGTTGATTGTTGCTGTGTTGCTGATACTGTTGATTGTCTATGAAAACAGGTGCTATATGAGCCACCTGGTGCTGGTTACCGGCGGGACGCACGGTCTCCCTCCTCACCGAGGGTCTTCTAGGTTTTACATGGGAAGTCACGGCATGTGCCTCTCCATCTTTCTTCTTCGCAAACGCCCCATAACGTTTGGCAGAAGAGCCTTCTTCTCTAGTTAGACGTCCTTCTCTAACCCCTTCTTCTAGACGCATCCCCATATTCACCATCTCGGTGAAGTCAAAAGGAGCGCTAGCAATCATTCGCTCATAATAGAATGAACTCAAGGTCTTTAGAAAGATCTTGGTTCATTCCTTCTCTTCTAGCAGAGGCACGATCTGTGCTGCCAACTCTCGCCACCTCTGGGCGTATTCTTTGAATGTTTCCTTGTCCTTTTGGGACATGGCCCTCAATTGATCCCTATCGGGAGCCATATCCAGATTATACTTGTACTGCTTGACGAAGGCCTCGCCAAGATCATTGAAGGATCGGATGTTCGCCCTGTCTAAACCCATATACCAACGCAGGGCGGCACCGGACAGACTGTCCTGAAAGTAGTGGATGAGTAACTGATCGTTGTCGGTCTGAGTTGACATCTTCCTGGCATACATGACCAGGTGGCTGAGAGGACAAATATTTCCCTTGTACTTTTCAAAGTCAAGGACCTTGAATTTCACAGGGATCTTCACATTGGGAACCAAGCACAGTTCGGCAGCAGACTTGCCAAAAAGATCCTTCCCTTTGAGAGTTTTCAATTCCTTGCGGAGCTCAAGAAATTGATCGTTCATAGCGTCCATCTTCTCATAGACATCTGGGCCCTCAGACGGCTCAGAATGATAGATGGTTTCGTCTACTCTAGGTATAGTATGCACGACAGGAGGAGGGACAGCAATGACCGGGCTAGATGTCGGCATAGAAGCAAAGGTTGGAGCAGGACCCTCAGGCATAAAATTGGGAGGCATCCCCCACGGGAACCCGACTGGCATGGACGTTGGAACAAAGTATGCAATGGTTGCAGGCACAACCGAGGAGACAATCTCAGAGATGACTGTCCTTTGGGGAGGAGTTGAAGGCGTCGGAGAAGACTGACTCTGGGCAGCCAAGAATGATTCCATCAAAGCACTTAATTTGGCCACTTCCTCTTTCAGCTCACGGTTCTCTTGTTCTAGGTGGTCCATCAATCTTGAAATGTTGGCTTTGGTGTAGTACCGGTGTGTCAGCTTGTCTTCAAAATAAATGAAGAACACAGAGTTAGACCACATGACAAGAAGCCGGGAACAAAACCTGCTTATGCACATGATGCATGCAATGCTCATGCATATGATTTGTTTTTATTTCAAAGGAACTCTAGGGTTTTGTTAGCAAATTTTGGAAATATTAAACATTTGTCATATATGGAAATATCTCATCAAATAATATCAACGGAAAGAAGTACAGCATTGTCAATCATATACAAGTGAAAAGGAAAATAATCATCCTATGGATCCCTAGAAACAATCATCTAAAGCTCGGGACACAGGAAGATAAGATGTGCGAAGTATCTTCACCTCCCTCTCGTAGGTTGCCTCCATATCTGCCTTCTCCTTGGCGAGTCGATCATACTTCCTCTTCCAAAACTTGGAAGACTGAGGAAGTAGAGAAGTCCATGCATTATCAAGATCATCAATAACCTGATGTTCGAGGAACTCTATCAAAGCATCCTTCTCTCTGATCTGCTGAAGCAACTCTTCCCTTTCACGGATCCAAGCACGTGATCGGTCTTCGTCTCTCAACTCCTTTACTCCTTGGTTAGGGAGGGTTGAAGGCCCAACCATAACCAAAGGTGTAGGTCTCGGATACTCGTAAGGCATGAGATACTCAGAAGCTCTCTTCCTAACCCAAGCAGTGTAAGGCTCCATAGCGACAAAATTCTTAGGACCCAACTCTTTCCTTCATTTCCTACGAATCTTGCGCCAAGCGCGGACCATTCTTCCCTTCAAGTTTTGGGGATCTTTACCCTCCTGAAAGAACACACCCTCTAACAGAATGTTATTAGGTTTATCCTTTAGGGGGAACCCAAGCTGACGACGCGCCAAAATAGGGTTGTAGTTAATCCCACCACATGTACCAAGAAGAGGTGCATTGGAAAATTCACCACAAGAGTCGATAATCTACACACCATCATACACACGGTTATACCAATAGATATCATCATTAGTGAGAGACATAAGTCTCGTAGACCACCGTAGACATCCCTTGTTCTCCTTGAAGGCGACCGTCTGCGGTAAGTGAGAAATAAACCACTTATACAACAGAGGAAAACAGCACACAATGGCACCACCACCCTTTGCATTCCTCATATGCAAAGAGAAACAGGCATCACCCAATAGAGTCGGAACGGGATTAAGAGTAGAGAAAATCCTGATAGCGTTCACATCCACAAACTTGTCGATATTGGGGAACAACACTAACCCATAGATGAGAAGTACGAATATGGCTTCAAAGGCATCCTCACTCACGGCCTTCCCATAGATAGTAGCTTGAGCAATGAGGAACTCAGAAGGGAGACCTTGAATTCCACCTTTGGTAGTCATATGAGCACCAACCAGAGATTCATCTATGTGTAACATGTCCGCTATATCTTGAGAAGTAGGAATACTCTCCAAGCCACTGAACGGCAACTGGTCTAGAATAGGTATACCCACAAGATAGGCATACTCCTTAAGCGTAGGCAAAAGCTGGAAATCCGGAAACGTGAAGCAACGATATAAGGGATCATAAAACTGCACCAATACACTCATCAACCCTTCATCCACTTGAGTAGTCAGAAGAGGAAGAAGCTTCCCAAAACGAGCTTTGAAACCCAAAGGATCTAATACATAGGATGTTAGATTCCTTAACTCTTTCAAATCTGGTTGTCTGAAGCTGTACTTCTTTGACTTTCCATGTCTAAAAATTTTGCAAATAAACCCGTTAAGTTCCTTGAAAATTTTCTTCATTATTGATGATATGGATGCAAATTAGTGCATGGATGCATGAATGCAACAATCACACTCAAGGATCAAGCAAAGCACACCAAACAAAGGTCATGGGATGGATCATGTTATCCTTAATATCAATCATCCATTTTGGTGGATTATGGCTTACACCTTATCAACACCCAAGTTCCATTGATATTAAGAACACATGAACGGATCAACCATGAATCAAGGGTTTGTTGTAAGTCACGAGCATGGAGTTTAGGTTAGGAACCACCCAAAGGGAGTGTACTAGGGTTTAAACCTGCCAAACATGTTCTACAAGAGGTTCCCATAGTCATCATCCCATCTTTTGGATATTATCGGAGGAACGACTACTCGTATTCCAAAAATATTCTCAAGAGAGACTCTTATGAGTGTAGTATCGCGTAACAATCGTATCAAATCCTACATTTGAACGACTTTCGCACTACATCCTAAGAATACGCCAAGATGGGCTTGGTAAACTCTTGGCTTCTAAGGTCTATATTGGAAAGAGTAATGTCTAACCACAACTTACTTGTGTGACATTATTGATCCCAACATGACCTCCACCAAGTGAATGGACTTGCAAGTCAACTTGCTAAGGAATAACTCCACACAAGTCGACAAGACTACGTCATTCTCCTATCCTAAGTGCACTCGAGTCTGGGTATAGAACACATCTCACAAAGATCGCCAAGCATACAAGGAATTAATTTCAAGCAAATCAATCATTACATATAATACAGTAATCCCAAATTGTACAAAAATATGTCACAAGACAATACAATACAACAAGCATGAAAAGTTGGCAAAACCCACTAGGCACATCGTTCCCAGCAGAGTCGCCACTTTTTTGTAGCGGGGTATTCGTTACCATTAGAGATATTGACTAAATCCAAGGTAAATCATACAAGTCGAGTCGCCACCGCACTTCTACTTATCCAAAGGAATGGTTAGAAAGCGAACAAAAAACCTAATAGTTTTCACAAAAACTAGTAAAAGGAACAGAGATCTGGGTAAGGGGGTTGGTTATGCAATGGGAAGGTGTTAGGCACCCAAAACATCCTAGGTACTCCTAAGGAGCCCTTTTCATACTTGTTGTGAAGGTTGTTGTTCTTTTGTGAAAATTTGTTTGTGCAAACATGATTGAAGAGATGAGAGGCGAATATACAAGTTATTTACATTTTGTGTTTGGATGGATAAACCCATTTCCTACGTACCATCTTATAAAAAGATTAGGATCAAAACCTCGTAGTTCGGGGTAAAAATCTCAAAAGAGGTTGGTGAATTGATTGGTCCAAAAGCCTTAAGGTCTTTTGTTATCAAAGGGAGAAAACTCAACCAAACCACAAATCCACCATGTGAGGATAGCTTCAACATGCTAGTGAGGGGTTAACCCTATAATAAGCATGGAAGACTCATTGTCCATCACTAAGGATATAGGTGAGTATTACATCTACCACAAGGATAACTCAAACCTAATAGCTAAAGGTTATGAAAGATTTAATTAAGAAAGTGGCCATTGGAACCACAAAAAGAAATTTGAATGGGTTATATTTATCAATTAGAAGTATATACAAAAGTGGTCAAAGTTGATTTAAAGGTTCAATTCAAAATAAGTGTTATGAAAGAAAGTTTGAAAATCAAAAGCATAAGGCTTAGGTTTCTAATGTTTAAAAACAATGGTTAAATGTTTTCACAAATAGTTTTGGCTTGGGTTAGCGTGGAGAGAAGAAGAAGAAGGGCTAAGTCCTAAGTAAAACAAAAAGAGAAGGGGTGAAGAAACAAAACCACAATGGAGTTCCTCTCTTGAGATCATATTTATGATCCAAGTAGCTTCCATCCTTTGGAATCAGCAATCACAAAGCATAAGCAATCAAATAAGTCTCTTAAGAGATCCTCAATGTATCTTGTATCTTCCACTTGGATGATCATGGCAATGGTCCTCCAATTAAGCTCAAATGGAAACTCCTAGCATAAAAGCACACACATCAAAAGTTCCATGAAGTAAAACAAGAACGGACAAGAGTGAGTTTAGAGATTTGGGTCTTCTAATCCATCATCATCATTAAGATCTTTTTACTCCAATTTTGCATAAGGAAAGGTCCTAGAATCTAAGTCCAATTCTCCATTTCTTTGCATAGGGGAGGTCCTAGAAACTAAGTCCATTTCTTTGCATTTTGGTCCATAACAATCAAAACAAAACACAAGCACAATAATATATACACAATTATGTGCTCAAGTGAGAAAAAGGCAAAGGGCATTAACATAAATATATGCTCAAGTGAGCAAATAGAAAAGCAAATGGATAATATGTGCAAGAATAGTAAATTGCATAAAAGTAAATTGCATGAAGTAAATGTTAATTGTCAATAGTTAGTGTTAGTAGTTAGTGTGTCATAAGGCAAATTTAGCGCTATGTTAAGCAATCGTAATTGGACTTATGTAGAAGTCACAACTATCTGAGGCCGGTCAATAATAATATAGGCAACAACACAAGTTAGAAGTCTTGATTAGATAACCAAGTTCCAACAACTTGCCATGCCAAAAAGAAAATGAGAATTGATCTTGTATTGGTTTAAGCCTTTGCATGATTTAGATGATAACCTATCCTTAATGCAAAGCCATTCACTTGATCAATTGATCAAGATGAATTAGATTTGAATCAAGGAAGATTAAATTTCCCTAACCAATGCTAACTTATCAACCTTCAACTCATTGATCAAGAAGAAAAGAAGTAGAAGAAGAAGAAGGAGAAAATGGATAAGAGAAATGGAAATGGCAAAATTAAAGTGCATTAAATAAAATACAATGTACCAATCCTCATATGTTGACCAATAACATTGAAAGTCAAGGTCAAACAATCAAAAACAGAAGTGAGATGAAGATTGGGAGTCAAGAAATGAATAAACTATTTTTGGTATTTTTTAATATTTAAAATTAAACTTGAATTAATATAATGGAAAGGTCTAACTTCAAAATTACTTCAAATCAACCTTGAAAGGTCCAAGTAATTTATCCCAAGTTCAACAAGGTCAAACAAAGTTTGACAAAAAATTTCAGCATTTTTAAAAGTCAAAAACTATTTTTAATCAATTAAAAATGAATAAAAATAACCTAATTGAACTAAAATCTCAAATAAATCTCAAATCAATTTGAAAATTGATGAGAATATTTTTCATAGATCCATCATCATTCAAATAGGTTAGGAAAATATTTTTGTATTTTTTGAATATCAAAAACTATTTAAAATGAATTAAAAATAACCAGAAAGGAGAAAATTCATGAAAAATATCAAATATTGAAATAAAAAATATTAAAAATCAGAAATAGAAACTAGAAATTATTTGGGAAATAATGCAATTGGTCCCATAATTTTTGGATTAAAAATGAAAGAGATATTGATTTTTGAAATAAAATGGAATTTAAGAAAATAAAAACAGAAATTAGAAATAGGAAAAAATGAGAGCCCTTGGATCTGAGCTCATTAAAGAATAGTCATAATATGCAATGGTCAGGATTCGATCTGGGAAACACATCCAATGCTCAGAATTCAAACTGGCAACACGCGGCCACCAGAGCCACCTTCTTCTTCGGTGAGCCTCCGGATTCCGGTCAATTTTGCAGGTTTTCAAACCTTAATGAAAATGCACGATCCTTATACCAAAATGAAGCTGGGGTGATGTACATCACCCCTGTAACCTTGAATCACACTCAAGATTCCTATAAATGGAGAAATCTGAGGTGGAAGATTCAGGTATGCAAAATGCAAATCAAGGAAAAGCAAAATTGAAGCTACCACTAGCTTGCCTCTCAAATGAGGACTTCAGAAAACACTAGATTCAAGAAAATAGGTCCATGGATGATGAGATTCGAAGAAAATACCAGTTGAAGTGTAAGCTTGAATTCTGGTAACTTGAGCTCGATTCCTTGCTTGCTTTACCAAAACAGAAGTTCAATGAGATGAATGATGAAGGTTTAGAAGCATTAGATCTAAGAATTCAACCAGATGAAGTTGAATTTTAGATCTGAAAAATTTGAGAAAAATGAAATTGCTTCTTTGGTGAGAGGTTGAGTTTTGATTTCTGCAGCAATTCAGGTTGAATCAGCTCTCTAAAATGAATGGAATGAGGTCTCTATTTATAGAGGAAGTGGCAAGGAGAATGTGACCAATCCGTGTGCATGGCATGTGGAGCTTCATTGCATGGGCTTGCATGATCATGCACAAGGCCCAAAAATAATGCCAAATGAATTCTGAGCATCAGCCAAATGAAATTGGACGTGTGACTTGCAAGGCAATTGCTTATGTACCAAGATTTCAAGTGAATTCCTCATTTGTACCTAAACATTCATCTCTTCGAAAGTCCCAATGAAAAAATCCAAACATGATCATGTGAGTAATGGTTGGAAAGGTCTTGATGTAAGGAACAATTGTTATATTGGGCAAAAATCCATTTGAAGTGTGGAAATTTATGAAATTTGAGTTTAAAGTGCAAGGTGCATGACATGTCAAGGCAAGGTTTCCAAAATTGGCCAATTTTCAAGCCCCTCTGTTTTGATGATGCAAGCCTCAAATCGAAAAACCTCCAACGTCAAAGTTGTAGATCTTTTCAAGGCATTCAAAATGGACTTAAATGTTGCATCATTTGGATTTTTGATGAAAGAGTTATGGGTACTTGAAGTTGGACTTTTTTGCCTTTTAATGCCTTTGGTCAAAAAGGACCTATAATGTTTTGCATTATCACATGTATTTGCTTTGAGATTTTGAAAATTTGTTCAACATAAAATTTGAATTAGACATCTTAAGCTTTCCAATGCATTTGATCCCACCTCAAAGTCATAGAAAATGAATGAGTTGTGTCCTTGGGAAGTTGACCCAAAATTAGGGTTTTAGTCAAAATGACCTATAATGTTTTGGAATGGATGATGACCTTCCAAGCTTCAAACCAAATTTTGATGAACATGAAAGTTGTTCATATAGTCCTTAAGAACACGTTTTATTTTGGAATCATCTCCATTTGACCAACACATCAAAAGTTAGGTCTCAATGCATTTCAAAATAGTCAGATGAATTGACTGATCAACTTCTCAAGTCCACAACCCATATCTTGATGAATTGATGATTTAGGACACTCAAATAAGTTCAAATATGCATGAAATAATGATTTAAAGAACTTCCCTTGATTATATTTGACCATGGGATTAGGTTGCTTCATGAGCAAGGCATTGTGATGCACAAATGAATTAGGGTTTCTCTGAAGAACAAACCTCAAACCCTTTGTCTTGATTTGATCAAAATGATGGATTGAGATGCCAGGGAGGAATATTTGATGGATGAGGGCTTTGGGGAGCATTACCATGCTTGCTATCATCTCCTCTTGACCATGTCTTTGTACCAATGATCTCCTTGAAGCTTTTGACCTTGTGATTGCTCAAGCTACAAACACAAGATGTTAGTGACATATTTTTGTGCTTTTGGTTAGTAAATAAAATGAGAAAAGCAATGATATACAATTCAAGCATGCTTGGTGATCTCAAACCACCTCACAGGAGGTCCCACCCAAAGGCAAAGGGAACCAAGATGCTAATGATCCTTGAGGCAATGCCAAATGCAATATTATGATGCCATGAGGGATCTTAGGGACAAAATTGGGGTCTTACAGGAACCATTGCCATGCTTTCTTTCATCTCTCCTTGGCCATATCAATGCACATGGGACCTCCTAGAAGCTTTGGATCTTGTGACTGCTCAAGCTACAAACAAAAGATGTTAATGACATATTTTTGTGCTTTTGGGTTAGTAAACAAGAATGAGAAAAGCAATAATTAACAATTCAAGCATGCTTGGTGATCTCAAACCAACTCTCAAAAGATCCCACCCAAAGGTAAGAAGCCAAGATGCTTATGCTCCTTGAGGCAATGCAAATGCAATGTTATGATGCCATGAGGGTTCTTAGGGTCAAAATTGGGGTCTTACAGATGCCCCTATTTAAGGTCATTCTAGCCGAAGAAGTGAAGGTTAAAATCTTTGTCTCGACAAGGTAGAATGGGCTTAAATAATAATAAAGAGACGAATTTTGGTCCCTAAGAGACCTCATGATGCAAATGTATGTATGCAAAAGGTAGTACTCTGTGGAGATATGTGTCCACAAAGAGAAAAGAAATTAGGAGAAACTGATCATCCATATGAGTAATACACTCAATGGGACAAAGAATCTGGGGACTCTTATGGGGATAGGAGAGGGAATAAAAATGCGTGAGCAGGTCACGACTTGAGACTTGATGAGAGACACGGGAGGAATTCCATGAAAATAAATCAATGAAAGGACTCGAGCTGACTCAAAGATGCATGTATTGGGGAATATGCCAATACAACAAAACTATCCACAAAGGATACTTCGGATGAAAATCCGGACTCAGATGGGGAAAATCCACTAAGGGACTTAACTGGGGAATGTACAAATAGGACTCCTCTAAGGAAACAACAAAATGAGGTATTACCGGTTATTGGGTAATAAGCTAAAGGAGACATGTGATCAGAACACCGATATAAGGGTGAGAGAACAACACGCTTGGGGAGAATGAATATCTAAGACCGGTATGAGGGTGATAGATATCAAACATCTAAAAACATCTGAGGAAGACCTAAAAGGTATATTTCGACTCAGGAAATCTGACTCCACAGGGGACAAAAGTCATAATAGGGAGCAGAAGGGAAGGAACACCAGGGATACCAGTTATTGGGAATATAATAGGTGACCAACCAAGGCGTGAATTGGGAAATATCTCCAAGACACTCATCATCCAAAGGAGGGCTAAAAAGCAAACTTGATTACTGGATGAACATTCGACTCCGCAAAGAGGATACGAATCTTACTCGACTAGGGAAGAACAAAAGACTTCGACCAAAGAGCGCATGAGATATATTATCTATTACCGTCAGAACATAGACAATATACTCGCATGAAAGATTATCCACAACCAATTACTGGGTTACTAATGATAAATCAACCGAAAGGAAAGGACATCGGGATACCGTAAATATAAAATGATGACCAATCCAAGGGAGAATCAATCATTACCAACCAAGGGTAAAATGAAAGATGACTTGCTGGGTATACATTGACAAAGGAAATGATCCGGGAGATGTATCGTCGGTTACTGGGAGATATACTCAAAAGGGTGAAGGAATATCAATACCGAATATTGGATAAATATAACCAACCAAGAGGGGATTACATCTTCCAAAACTAGGTAGAAAACGACGGAAGAGTAACCGTCATCAGTTAGGATGAACAAAATAAGGTTAACCCTGCAAGGGGATAAAATGGGGTTTACAGCTACCGGTATAAGGGTAGAAAACCACAGAAATAGGACTTATAACTACGGGTTACTAGGTAGAAGGCCATAGACTCCGTCTGGGAAAGATGGACAAATACTGGCTACTGAGCAATCATTCATCTAGACTACGGGGAAGTGCAGGGGAAATAACAAGAGTAGTCAATCTATGAACAAACTAGAGAGACACCAAGAAACAAGACTCAAACCAATGACGATATAACTCAGGGGAGTAATTCCATCCCAATACATGTGTTGGGAGGAAACTAAAATAACAATCATCCACGAGGACATAACTCAGTGGGGAATATGGAAGAAAGGGTAGACACTTTCTGACTATAGGGATGACTCTACATGGGGAGATCAGACACAACCATCTGCTTGGGGAAATATGTATCCCCAAATAGCAGGAGATAACAAACAAGGATATCTATGGCAAAAAATGCAACATGAATATCTGAATGTTAAAATTATGCATATATGCGTGGTTTATGTATGAATGCTGACAAACAGACATATCTAACACAAACATGTCCAAGAATCAACAGACAAACATCCGATACTACATCTCGAGAGAGAAAGCCAGACCCACTGGAGAACATCCAATCTGATGGGGAAAACCAATACCAGAAAGCAAAGATCTCTATAGGGAAATGAGAATCAGCCACTCCAGTTGGGACAGGATCAACACACGGATAAAATCCATCGTAGAATCAACTGTACAGGGGAAATTATCAAAGGGGAGATGGAACTCTGTGGGGAACAACCACCAATCAGAAGCTTCCAATGCCACCACAAATTCCTTGCGTTGCTAAATAAACCACATCTGCCGAAGAGGAAGGGACACTAATCCGCTGAGGAAGGAAGGATAAACCTCTTCATCAACCACTCTGCTCGGGAGGAAACCACAAAAAGGCTTTGATCAGGAAATTCCACTAGGGAAGTACTGCTAACGACCGAATCGGGGATTATCCGTAGGCAACTACTGGAGATACCCTGATGGTGACCATACTGAGGAGTAAGAGTGTGGGTCAACCCTACTGAGGATGGTCGAGGAGAAAAATTCCTAGAGATCAAAGGTAGACAAGTCCACAGAGGAAAAGCTACAAACCAAGTTTGATGATGGTTCCGCTTATACTAGGGATTTTCGGCTCACTCTGAAGGGAATTTCTAACTTCGAAGTGAGGGCAAAACAATTCCTTCAGAAAGATTAGCATACACAATTTATCAATCTATAAGGGATTTTAGGTCAATCCACGAAAAGGGATGACAATCATATAATTGATAACACAAATGCTAACTCCAGACTCAATGGGGATCTAGAAGGTTGAGATCACGCTCAGAACTCCCAAATTCCCTAGGGATTTGGTGGGATGTACAACTTTCTTCTGAGCTTACGGAGGAGACAACCTGAAAGATAATGAAGAGGATACAAGTATGCTGGGAATATGAACAAATGTCTTACCCTTTTGGAAATCATACCATCCTTGGGAGAGCACTGAAGACGTCCCGAGTATCCTTTGGTCATTGTGAATGTTCACTTTGTTTAAAAAACAAATTATGAAAATTTTATTTATTTAAAACAATGATATTTCTCAATTAAAACATGCAAAACATTTGTTGAATAGAAAAAAATAAGAGTGCAAAGAAATGAATAAAGGCTGAAATTTATTTGATGGAATGGTAGTCTGCAAATGGCAAGACTCCATGGATCTTTACAAATTTGAAATTGGTGATATATATTGGAAAAGGGATACCTTTAACATAATGACCATTTCTCCACCAACTCTGAATCCTATGTATTTGAAGCTTCAGTTGACGATGGCTGAGCGAGAATTTCTGACAGATGACAGTTGTGGAACAAAGTCTTGTCAGGATGCAGTTACTTGCCAAATCCCTAATTTTTTCCTAGATTGCCCAAGAGTGAGGTACTCAATCTAGCGGCATACATATTCGTTTTTTATGTCTCTAACTTTTGCCTGGATCGCCCTTTCGGGTTTTCAGTCCACCGAGACGCTCATTTTTTGCCTAAGCCGCCCTTTCGGGTTTCAACTTAGCGAGCTATTCTGTTTTTATTTTAGGCGAAGTATTTCTTGACTGCATCTGAATTCACAGGACGAGTGAAATCCTCCCCATCCATAGTTGTAAGTATCAAAGCACCGCCTGAAAAGGCACTCTTAACAACATATGGACCTTCATAGTTTGGAGTCCACTTGCCCTTGGAATCGGGCGCGAAAGACAAAACTTTCTTGAGCACAAGGTCACCTTCTTGGAACACACGAGGTTTGAGCTTCTTATCAAAGGCTTTCTTCATCCTTTGCTGATATAACTGACCATGGCACATGGCAGTCAATCTCTTCTCTTCTATCAAATTCAGTTGGTCATAACGACTCTGAACCCATTCAGCATCAGTCAACTTGGCTTCCATCAAGACTCTCATTGATGGGATCTCCACCTCTACTAGGAGCACAACCTCCATGTCGTATACAAGAGAGAAAGGGGTTGCCCCTGTTGAAGTGCGGACAGATGTACAATACCCATGCAAGGCAAATGGCAGCATCTCATGCCAATCTTTATATGTAACAACCATCTTCTGGACAATCTTCTTGATATTCTTATTAGCAGCTTCAACAACCCCATTCATCTTGGGTCTGTAAGGGGAAGAATTATGATGTGCAATCTTGAACTCGCTACATAGCTCTTTCATCATCTTGTTGTTCAAGTTAGATCCATTATCAATAATGATCTTGTCTGGCACACCATAACGACATATGAGTTGATTCTTGATAAACTTCATAACCACCTGCCTGGTCACGTTTGCATATGATGCCGCTTCGACCCACTTGGTGAAGTAATCAATTGCTACGAGAATAAACCTGTGACCGTTGGATGCTTTCAGCTCTATCATGCAAATCATGTCAATTCCCCACATGGAGAAAGGCCATGGTGATGAAATCACATTCAGAAGTGTCGGGGGAATATGAATCTTATCCGCATAAATCTGACACTTGTGGCATTTCTTCATATATTTGTAGCAGTCAGACTCCATTGTCAGCCAATAGAAGCCTACTCTCAACATCTTTCTAGCCATGGCATGTCCATTGGAATGAGTGCCAAATGAACCCTCATGGACCTCAGTCATTAACAGGTCTACTTCGTGTCTATCCACGCATCTGAGCAGAACCATGTCGAAATTCCTTTTATAAAGCACATCGCCATTGAGGTAGAAACTTCCTGATAATCTCCTCAAAGTCTTTCTACCTTTCACAGATGCCCCAGGCGGGTAAATCTGGCTTTGAAGAAAACACTTGATATCATAATACCATGGCTTATCATCTTGCACCTCTTCTACTGCAAATACATGAGCTGGTCTGTCCAAGCGCATCATAGTGATATTGGGAACCTCATTCTAGAGTCGCACCATGATCATCGAAGCAAGCGTAGCAAGTGCATCTTCCATCTGATTCTCGTCTCGAGGAATATGATGGAAGTCAACCTCAGTAAAGAATGTTGAAATCCTCCTCTCATAATCTCTATATGGGATGAGGCCAGGCTGATTCTTCCCCCATTCACCCTTAATCTGATTAACAACAAGGGCTGAATCACCTTAAACATCAAGATGCTTGATCCTAAGATCAATACACTCTTCCAATTCCATAATACAGGCCTCATACTCAACCATATTATTCGTGTATTTGAAAGTTAGCCTTGCCGTAAAAGGAAAATGTGTGCCATGAGGAGTAATAATCACTACCCCAATACCATTACCATATTGATTTACAGCGCCATCAAATACCATGCTCCATCGGGAACCAGGCTCTAGCCCTTCATCGAGCGTAGGTTCATCGCAATCTTTCATTTTCAAATACAAAATCTCCTCGTCAGGGAAGTCATACTGAACTGACTGATAATCCTCAATTGGTTGATGTGCCAAGTGGTCAGCCAAGATACTACCTTTAATAGCCTTTTGAGCTCGATACTCAATATCATACTCAGACAACAACATCTGCCAACGGACAATCCTCCCAGTTAAAGCAGGCTTCTCAAAGATATACTTGATTGGATCCATTTTGGATATCAACCAAGTCGTATGATTCAACATATATTGGCGTAAGCGCTTAGCAGCCCAAGCCAAAGCATATCATGTCTTCTCAAGCATCAAGTATCGAGACTCACAATCAGTGAACTTCTTACTCAAGTAGCAGATAGCATATTCTTTCTTCCCCGTTTTGTCTTGCTGACCAAGGACACAACCCATTGAGTCTTCAAGAACAGTCAGATACATAATCAAGGGTCTCCCTTCCACAAGTGGAGACAAAATCGGCTGCTCTGACAGATACTCTTTGATACTGCCAAAGGCTTTTTGGCAACCCTCGGCCCAATCATGAGACTGATCTTTCCGGAGGAGCTTGAATATTGGCGCACACGTGGCAGTCATGTGAGATATAAATCTGGAAATATAATTCAAGCGACCAAGAAAACCTCGGACTTGCTTCTCAGTTTTGGGCGCAGGCATCTCTTGTATTGCTTTGACCTTTGCAGGATCAACCTCAATACCTCTCTCGCTGACAATAAAGCCCAATAACTTGCCGGAACGGACTCCAAATGTACACTTGTTAGGATTCAGACGAAGCTTATACTTCCTCAACCGCTGAAAAAGCTTCAACAAGTGTTCGACATGTTCAACCTCCGTTCTTGACTTCGCAATCATATCATCAACATATACCTCGATCTCCTTGTGCATCATATCATAAAACAAGGTAGTCATAGCTCGTTGATACGTGGCTCCGACGTTCTTCAAACCGAAGGGCATCACTCGATAACAGAATGTTCCCCAAGGTGTGATGAATGTTGTTTTCTCCATATCCTCGAATGCCATTTTAATCTGGTTATATCCGGAAAATCCATCCATAAATGAGAAGACATTGAATTTAGCTGTATTATCTATCAACATATCAATATGTGGTAAAGGGAAATCATCTTTCGGACTAGCTTTATTCAAGTCTCTATAATCCACACACATTCAGACTTTTCCATCTTTCTTAGGCATGGGCTCAATATTGGCCACCCATTGAGGATATGTAGAAGTCACCAGAAACCCTGCATCAATTTGCTTCTGAACTTCCTCTTTAATCTTCACTACCATGTCAGGATGAGCTCTTTTGAGTTTCTGCTTCACAGGCACGCACTCAGGCTTCAACGGCAGGAAATGTTGCACGATATCAGTATCTAGACCGGGTATGTCTTCATATGACCAGGCAAAGACGTCGACATACTCTCGTAGCAATTCAATCAACCCCTTCTTAACAGATTCTTTCAGGAGTGCCCCAATCTTTACTTCCCGCACACAATCTTCAGACCCCAAGTTGACTGTTTCTAGATTCTCAAGATGCGGCTGAATGATCTTCTCTTCATGCTCAAGTAGACGGGTAATCTCATCGGGAATCTCTTCAACATCATCTTCTTCGGCCTCAAATACGGGGAACTCAAAGTTAGGAGATGGTGTTGGATCATTATGTTCAATGGGTTTGATCAACCTGCATAATGATTTTGGATATAAAAGAGATTTTAGAATTCAAACAAGGCAAATCATTATGCAGATGAAAAGATTGATTTTATTCTATTTTTAGGGTTTTATGTGATCACCAATTCTACGCAAAAAGCAAAAAGTGAAAATAATTAGAAAAATAAACATTTAACATTAATTTATTGAATGAAAATATCATTGTATTTATGAGCCAACAATGTCATCACTCCTCCTTTGGGCATGGGAGAAGGGTTTTTTAAACACAATGAACATTACTTTGACTTATGGATAACTGTTGGAACATCAACAACGACCCAATTATTGCAGACCCCTCTAGGGATGACAAAGTTGCCAAAATCTTCCTCTGCATCCTCTTCCTCAACAACAACAGCTTCCTCATCTTGAATAGTATGGATGAACCCACCACTCTTAAACAACCCATGCTTGTTGAAAGCTCCAGAAGAATACCCTATGCCAGCCCGGGATTTGTTGTCTTCTAGCTTGATCATTTGTCCTAATCCAGTAGTTGTACCATGCTCAATGGCCAACTTAGCATCATTATAGGATGCAAATGAAGAAGTTCCTTTCTTAGTAGGCTCAGCAATAGATAAAGCTTGGAACGACATTCCAACTTCATCCTCAACATCTATGTAAGAAAAGGAAGACAAATGGCTAACCAGGAGAGCCTTTTCTCCCCCTACCACCACTAGCTTCTTGTTTTTGACAAATTTCAGTTTCTTGTGTAGGGTGGATGTCACGGCGCCTGCCTTGTGAATCCATGGTCTGCCCAACAGACATCTATATGATGGGTGAATATCCATGACCTGAAAAGTGATCTGGAAGTCACTTGGTCCGATCTTGACTGGGAGCTCAACCTCTCCAATTACATTTTTACGGGACCCATCAAAAGCTTTAACCACTACTCCACTCTGCCTCATGGGAGGCCCCTGATATGACAATCTAGCAAGAGTGGATTTCGGAAACACATTTAGCGATGATCCAGTTTCCACTAACACATTGGACATGGCATCATCCTTGCAGCTCATAGAGATGTGTAGTGCCAAATTATGGTCTCTTCCCTCCCCGGGGAGATCAGCATCACAAAAACTCAAATTGTTACAAGCGGTGATGTTTGCAACAATACTGTCAAATTATTCTATTGTGACGTCATGATCTACATACGCCACATCCAACACCTTTTGCAGAGCTTCATGGTGTGGTTCCGAATTCATCAACAAAGATAACACATAGATCTTTGACGGCGTTTGTAGAAGCTGATCTACAACATTGTACTCATTCCTTTTGATGAGCCTCAGCATCTCATCACAATCTTCTTTCATATTACTACTCTGGCCAGCAGAGACAAGAGTTTTCACAACAGAGGCAGGTTTATTGGCAACAAATGCCGGATTCGGAGCACTAACAGTATTCCCAACCGGGCGTTCAGCATAATCAACAACATCGGCCCTTCGGACATCAGCTTGGGGTTTCGGCGGAACCGAGAAAACACGACTGCTAAGGGTCAGGCCGCTGACATTGGCAATATTAACAACAAAAGTAGAGGGCAGGGGCACTTCCTTCCCATCCTTCAATGCCACAGGATTGTAACGATAGGGGACCGCTTTATCAGAAGAGTATGGCACAGGGCCAACTGGTTTAATGATCAAAGAGGGAGAAGCCTTCTGCTTGCTGCCATCATACCGAATGACAACAGGCTCAGGGATCCGAAATACCGGAGATATTACATTGACTTCATCATCATCATCAACATTTCGATTCTGAAGTATCTCAATTACTCCTTCATCCAACATTTCTTGGATGTCTTTGCGGACTTGGCGACATCCCCTTTGATTGACAGTGCAAACTCGGCATCTGTCATGGTCATGCTCATAATGACTGTATTCACACAACAGTCTGTGCATCTGGACCAAATATTGTCGAATATGGCTGACTAATTTGACTTTATATTTACTAGGGTAGCCCTGGACCATGTTGACAGAGGATTTCCCATGCTCGGGCAATGGGTTCTTCTTCACATTAGGACCTACGTCCTCGAAACACAAGATACCACATCTCACAAGGTCTTGAACCTTGGTCTTCAGTGGGTAACAGTTTTCCACGTCATGTTCGGGAGCACTGGAATGATAAACACGGTGTAGCTCAGGCTTATACCACCACTGAGGGTTGGTAGGTATAGCCGGTGGGTCTCGTGGAGTGATCAATTTCCTCTCTATCAGAGAGGGATACAATTCTGCATAGGTCATAGGAATAGGATCAAAGGTGACCCTTTTCCTCTCATAGCTTGTACTAGTTTGATTGTTGTTTCGAGGCTGGTAGGCCTGCTGTTGAGGACGGTGCTGTTGTTGTTGATATTGTTGATGTTGTTGTTGCTGGTTATTGTTGTGATGTTGATATTGCTGATGATCTCTGAAAACGGGTGCTATGTGAGCCACCTGATGTTGATTACCGACAGGACGCACAGTCTTCCTCCTTACTGAGGGTCTTCTTGGTTTAGCATGGGAGGTCACAGCATGTGCCTCACCATCTTTCTTCTTTCCAAACGCCCCATATCGCTTGGTACAAGAGCCTTCTTCTCTGGTCAGGCGCCCTTCCCCGAGTCCTTCCTCCAGACGCATCCCCATGTTCACCATCTCGGTGAAATCAGAAGGAGCGATGGCAATCATCCGCTCATAGTAAAATGAGCTCAAGGTCTTCAGAAAGATCTTGGTCATTTCTTTCTCCTCCAACGGAGGCACAATTTGTGCTGCTAACTCTCGCCACCTCTGGGCGTACTCTTCGAAAGTTTCCTTGTCCTTCTGGGACATGGCTCTTAATTGATCCCTATCGGGAGCCATATCCATATTATACTTATATTGATTGACGAAGGCCTCGCCAAGGTCATTGAAGGATCAGATGTTTGCGCTGTCCAAGCCCATGTACCATCTCAGGGCATCACCGAAAAAACTGTCCTAGAAGTAGTGAATGAGAAGCTGATCGTTGTCGGTCTGAGTTGACATCTTCCTGGCATACATAACCAGGTGGCTGAGAGGGTAAGTATTTCCCTTGTACTTTTCAAAGTCAGGTACTTTTAATTTTACAGGGATTTTGACGTTTGGAACTAAGCAGAGTTCAGCAGCAGACTTGTCGAAAAAGTCTTTTCCTATGAGAGTTTTCAATTCCTTGCAGAGCTCAAGAAACTGATCATTCATAGCATCCATCTTTTCATAGACATCTGGGCCCTCAGAAGGCTCAGAATGGTAGATGGTGTCGTCTACTCTGGGCATAGTATGCACGACAAGAGGCGGAACGGCAAGGACCGGGCTAGATGCCGGCAGAGAAGCAAAGGTGAGTGCAAGACCGTCAGGAATAAAGTTGGGAGGCATCCCCCAAGGAAACCCGGCTAGCATAGCTGTTGGTGCAAAGTGGGCGCTGGCCGCAGGCACGGTTGAAGAGGCAATCTCAGAGATGACTGTCCTCTGGGGAGGAGTTAAAGGTGTCGGAGACGATTGACTCTGGGCGGCCATGAAAGACTCCATCAGGGCAGTCAATCTGGCCACTTCCTCCTTGAGTTCATGGTTCTCTTGCTCCAAATGATCCATTTGTCTTGGAGAGTTGGCTCGGGTGTAGTACCGGTGAGTCAGCTTGTCTTCAAAATTAATGAAGAACACAAAGTTAGATCATAGAACAAGAAGCCTGGAGCAAAACCTGCTTATGCACATGATGCATGCAATGCTTGTGCATATGGTTTAATTTTTATCAAAGGAACTTCAGAGTCCTATTTGCAAATATTGAAAATTTTAATCATTTGGACATATATGGAAATATCACATCAATAATATCTGGAAAATATTTTTACACCAAAGAAGTACAGTCTTGGTAACCAAATACAATACAAGAGAGAAGGGAAATTAGCATCCTATGGAACCCTAGAAACAATCATCTAACGCTCTGGAGACTGGAAGATATGCTGCATGAAGCCTCTTCACCTCCCTCTCATAGGCTGCCTCCATATTTGCCTTCTCTTTGGCGAGTCGATCATACTTCCTCTTCCAAAACTTGGAAGACTGAGGAAGAAGAGAAGTCAATGCATCATCAGGATCATCAATAACCTGGTGCTCAAGGAACTCTATCAAAGCATCCTTCTCTCTGATTTGCTGAAGCAAATCCTCTCGTTCATGGATCCAGGCACATGAACGGTCTTCGTCTCTCAACTCCTCTACTCCTTGGTCAGGGAGGGTTGAAGGCCCAAACACAACCAAAGGTGTAGGTCTTGGATACTCATAAGGCATGAGGTACTCGGAAGCTCTCCTCCTAACCCAAGAGGTATAAGGTTCCAAAGCAATACAATTCTTCGGCCCTAGCTCTTTCCTTCCCTTCCTATGGATCTTGCGCCAAGCGCGGACCATCCTGCCTTTCAAGCCTTGGGGATCATTACCCTCCTGAAAGAACACTCCCTCTAACAGAATGTTATTAGGTTTATCCTTTAGAGGGAACCCAAGCTGACGACGTGCCAAAATAGGGTTGTAGTTAATCCCACCACATGTACCAAGAAGAGGCACATTGGAGAATTCACCACAAGAGTCGATAATCTGCACACCATCATATACACGATTGTATCAAAAGATATCATCATTAGTGAGAGACATAAGTCTCGTGGACCACTATAGACATCCTTTGTTCTCCTTGAAGGCATTCGTCTGTCGCAAGTGCGAAATAAACCACTTGTACAATAGAGGCAAACAACACACAATGGTACCTCCACCCTTTACATTTCTCATATGCAAAGATAAGTAAGTGTCACCCAACACAGTCGGAACGGGATTAAGAGTGGAGAAAATCCTAATAGCGTTCACATCCACAAACTTGTCGATGTTGGGGAATAACACTAGCCCATAGATAAGAAGTACAAATATGGCCCCAAAGGCGTCCTCACTCATGGCTTTCCCATACAAAGTAGCTTGAGCAATAAAGAACTCAGAAGGGAGACCTTGAATTCCACCTTTGGTAGTCATATGAGCGCCAACCAGTGATTCATCTATATACAACATATCAGCTATCTCTTGAGAAGTAGGAACACTCTCTAAGCCACTGAACGGAAACTGGTCTAGGATAGGTATACCCATAAGGTAGGCATACTCCTCGAGCGTGGGCAAAAGCTGGAAGTCCGGAAATGTGAAGCAACGGTACAAGGGATCATAGAACTGCACCAATACACTCATCAATCCTTCGTCCACTTGAGTAGCCAGAATAGATAGAAGCTTCCCATAACGAGCCTTGAAACCCAAGGGATCTAATACATAGGATGTCAAATTCCTTAACTCTTTCAAGTCGGGTTGTCTGAAACTGTACTTCTTCGTATTCCTTCTTTGTCTTTTCATGTCTGAAAATTTGCAAATAGACCTCTTAAGTTCCTTGAAGATTTTCTCATTATTGATGATATGGATGCAAATGGGTGCATGAATGCATGAATGCAACAATCACACTCAAGGATCAAGCAAAGCACACCACACAAAGGTCATGGGATGGATCATGTCATCCTTAATATCAATCATCCATTTTGGTGGATTATGGTTTACACCTTATCAACATCCAAGTTCCATTGATATTAAGGATGCACAAGAACGGATCAACCACGAATCAAGGGTTTGTTGCAAGTCACGAGCATGGAGTCTCGGTTAAGAACCACCCGAAGGGAGTGTACTAAGGTTTAAACCTGCCAAACATGTTCTACAAGAGGTTCCCATAGTCATCATCCCATCTTTCGGATATTATCGGATAAACGACTACTCGTATTCCAAAAATATTCTCAAGAGAGACTCTTATGAGTGTAGTATCGCATAACAATCGTATCAAATCTTACACTTGAACGACCTTCGCACTACGTCCTAAGAAATAGGCCAAGATGGGCTTGGTAAACTAAAGTCCTTGGCTTCTAAGGTCTATATTGGAAAGAGTAATGCCTAACCACGACTACTCGTGTGACATTATTGATCCCAATATGACCTCCACCAAGTGAATGGGCTTGCAAGTCAACTTGCTAAGGAATAACTCCACACAAGTCAACAAGACTATGCCATTCTCCTATCCTAAGTGCACTCGAGTTCGGGTATAGAACTCATCTCACAAAGATCACCAAGCATACAAGGAATTAATATTCAAGCAATTCAATCATTACATATAATATAGTAATCCCAAATTGCACAAAAATATGTCACAAAATAATATACAATACAATACAACAAATATGAAAAGTAGGCAAAACCCACTAGGATAATTTCCCCAGCAGAGTCGCCACTTTTCTATAGCGGGGTATTCGTTACCATTAGAGATATTGACTAAATCCAAGGTAAACCATACAAGTCGAGTCGCCACCACACTTCTATTTATCCAAAGGAATGGTTAGAAAGCGAACAAAAACCTAAAAGTTTTATCGAATAAAAAACTAGTAAAAATGTCAGAGATCGGGGTAAGGGGGTTGGTTATGCAATGGGAAGGTTTTAAGCACCCAAAACATCCTAGGTGCTCCTAGGGAGCCCTTTTCACACTTGTTGTAAGGTTGGTATTTTGTGAAAATTTATTTGTGCAAACATGATTGAAGAGATGAGAAGAGAATATACAAGTTATTTACAATTTTGTGTTTGGATGGATGAACCCACTGCCTACGTACCATCTTAAAAAAAGATTAGGATCAAAACCTCGTAGTTCAGGGTAAAAATCTCAAAAAAACAAGTTGGTAAATTGATTGGTCCAAAAGCCTTAAGGTCTTTTGTTATCCAAGGGAGAAAACTCAACCTAAAACCACATATCCACCATGTGAGGATAGCTTCAACATGCTAGTGAGGGGTTAACCCTATAATAAGCATGGAAGACTCATTGTCCATCACTAAGTGTCGCAACCTGAAAAATACAGTGCGCGAAAAAACAACCGGCGAAAGAAAATGACAGAAGAGTCGCCACCGTGCGTTATTCATCCCAAAGGAGGGAAAGGAAACGCTCGAAGTAAACCTGAAAAAGGAAAGGACAAGACGGGGTCTCGCAACCAAAGCTTGGGTTCGGGAGTCGGTTATGCGAAGGGAAGTTATTAGCACCCCTACGCATCCGTAGTACTCTACGGGATCCACTTTTGTAGTTCTTGTCTAAAGGGTGTGAGTTTATCTTGTGCTGTTTACCAAAAAAAAAGGGTTAAATGAAAATGACTCGCGTGGATGTCGCATCCACTGCATACGTATCTCATATGAATATGAGAATCAGAGTCTTCGTAGCTCGGCTGACCTATGGGTTGGGGGGGATGTGTGCTCGCTAAGACATCGCGTCTTATGCCTACGTATCTCATCTGGAATGAGAATCAGAGCAAGCCGTAGTTCGGCTAACTACGGGGTTATGGAGTGGGTTTTGGACGAACGACATTACTACGCAATCTACCGGATGCTCGACCTTTGGAGACTTACTCAGCTGTAGTAGAAGGAGTAAACGTGTGTTTAGGAGAAGAAAAATCAAAGAAGGGTTAGGGTTTGGTGAACTCATGCAAAAGGCAGTCCTTGACGAAGGAACCTGTAAAAAAAAACACACACAAAAACATTGCCTCCTATCGAGGTCTTCCAGCTAGTAAAGCAGTAAAATGCAGGAAAAATGTAAAAGTACCACGCGGATAAAGATCCGAAGTAACAACAGTTAGAGGAATGGGAAACCCAGGGATCCTTTCAAGCTAAACACCATCAAAGAAAGTGAGTCAGTACAGGTAATCAGAATGAAACCTCCAGGGGGTATCCCACAAATAAAGTGGAAAACCATGCAAGTTATCCCTGCAAAAGTCATGTGAGCCCTCACAAAAACTCAACAAACAGGTTAGAGACAAAAAAATAGGGTAATCAAGGGTTGCCCCCAAATCAAAATGTAACCACATGAATCATGCCATTAAAATTCACAAAAAAGACATGCATCAACAGGGTATCAAATTCACCCATAATACCTCATACATTTAGAGCATTCAAATTAAAGGCATAAAGATCATGGATATAGGAAAAACCTAATTGGAGAACTTGATTGAAATTGAGTTCCACCCGTGAGGTTTACAAAACAATCTTTAGGGTTTATGTGAGGCAGAGGTGATTCTGTGCAGTTGAGTTCCCTTCAGGGTTTGGAGGCTGCTCTGAATTCTCTGTCAGGTTTCTCTCACTATCTTTTTCCTCAGGGTAATAGGAATAGAATCAATCTTTGTTTCAGTGAAACTCTAGTATTTATAGCTTAATATTGGTAGCTTAGTGGGCTTTTGAGAGAGGTCCAAGTCTGAGATTTTTTCTTTTATTTATTTATTTATTATTATTTTTATTTTTTATTTTTTTCATTTTTTTTTGTTTTTTTTGTTTTTTTTGTTTTTTTTAAAATAAAGTTTCTTGGATCTAATTCTGATTGACATGATGAAATGCAATGTATCTAATGTTAAATGACCTAAAAATGAATGCATGCATGAGGTGTAAAGCGTATGCTTCTAGGAAAAATGAAGGGTAAATTTTGGGGTATTACAGCTGCCCCTATTCAATCAACTGGAGACCTGGAAAGAAGATAGGAGCGGCTTTCGTGCTTTCGAGGTATCAAGGGATTGAATACAATAAAAGCCCAAAAATTTGCACTGAAGTGAAGTGAAGTAACAATGTCTGTCAGAATCGGCAAAGAGGTGGTCTTGAAAGAAGAATTCGTCTGGTACGGTGAGAGTTAGTCTGAATACCGAAAAAGAATGTTAACTTGGATACCAAAATAAATGGTAACACATAAATAACCATGGCCTGAATGCCGCTCATGAGTCTGAATACTGGAAATGACTTCGATCTAAACATCGGGAGATATGAGATTATTAATATCGGTCTGAACACCGAGAGGCTGGCCTGAATGCCACAAGTTGCGTCGACCTGAACGTCGGAAACTTCTTCGATCTGAACATCGGAAAATTGGCCTGAACGCCACTTCGGTCTGAATACCGGAAATTGGCCTGAACGCCACTTCGGTCTGAATACCGGAAACTGGCCTGAACGCCACTTCGATCTGAATATCGGAAATTGGCCTGAATGCCACTTCGGTCTGAATACCGAAAAATTGGCCTGAATGCCACTTCGGTCTGAATACCGGAAAAACTTCATGCCTGTCAGCATCGGCAAAAATAGGGAAAGATAATAGAGGCGGCACATGTGCCAATGACACTTGCTGGGGATAACAAAGGTAAGTCATGAACAATCTTCAGTCTGAGTACTGGAAACAACTTCTAGCTTATCACTTGGGATACCGAGAGTGTTTTATGCTTACATGCGTATGTTTGAATTTTTCAATGGCGTAATGCTCCATGAAAATGGAAATGCTACGCGATTTGGAAGGATTCAATGCAATGTGATTCTACATGCAGGGATGCGAAATGCTGGGTAGAATGCCAAGCTGAGGCAAGGGGATCTGCTGGGGAAATGATCACCATCTTCTGGACCCTGGCAAGGCTGCGGGAGATGCACATCGCAAAGAATTATGTGGGGAACTGACCCGCCACACGGTGTTCTAGCAATGACGAAATGCCGAGATTCAGACTGGGGAGAGAACGACACTGAAAACCTGCTGTTGGGGAAAGCGATAGTGGTTCTGGAAACCACGATCTGCGAGAGATGACTCAGCAGGGGAAGCAAACACTGATACGGTACCGAGGTTCTGCTTCAAGGAAAGAAACCATGGATCTGGCATTGGGATTATCGATCTGGCCTCGAACTCTAAGGAGCAGCCACTTCTGCTGGGAAGATACAGTCTGGCACTATCAACTCCGCTGGGGATATATAGTCTGGCACTGTCAACTCTACTGGGGAGTGTATGTCCTGAAACAAATGCTTGGGGAAGTACAGTGGTGAGAACCTGCTGGGGATTGAAGAATCCAACACTCTGATCAGCTCTGCAGGGATAAGACACCGGATTCGTCTGTTGGCGACTTCACTGGGGAAGATATTCACGATCATCTGCAGGGGATTTTAAGGAAATTCCCCGAGGGTATCTGTTCTGAATAGACGATCTAAAGCACTTAAAATTTACAGCAATTTTAAATGTTTATTAAGCATGTACCCGTAAAGCCCTTATGTGTCATGATGCATTGTTTATCAAAAATTCGGACGTCATTTTTGCAAACAAAACAGTAAAATGAAAATGAAAACAGAGATATACTGAATAACATGATTTTATTGATTGAATGGCCTCTGAATAGGCATTTACATCAGGAAGCAATCCCTGGAAAGAGGTAATCGCACAAAAGATAAAAAAACAGAAATTAATCTAATGGCAATGTGAAATGGATTTCTATTGGGTTCCAATTCTGCTATGACTTTCCCGTCTTCAAGATCCTCCAGATGATTAGCCTTCTGAAAAGGTGATTGGACTGTTTCCTACCTTTCGAAAATTTCCAGTCATCGCCATGAGATGAGATTCAGAACTAACTCAGAACGCAGTCGTTCGCTTAATCCCTAACTTTTGCCTGGATCGCCCTTTTCGGGTTTTCAATCCACCGGGATACCCATTTTTGCCTAAGTTGCCTTTTCAGGTTTTCAACTTACCGGGTGTACGATCTTTTCATTTTTAATCCCTAATTTTTGCCCGAACCTTTTCATTTTCTTGGTTCGTCGGGATGCCCATTTTTGCCTGGACTATTCTTTTTACTGTCCAGCGGGTCTATTTTATGCGAAGTATTTTTTAACTGCGTCTGAGTTCACAGGGGAAGTGAAGTTTTCACCATCCATAGTTGCAAGCATTAAGGCCCCACCATCAAAAACCTTGGTGACAATATACGGTCCATCATAGTTAGGAGTCCACTTGCCCCTGTGATCTGTCTGAGGAGGAAGGATCCTTTTCAACACTAAATCTTTGACTTGGAAACAACGAGGACGCACCTTCTGATCAAAGGCTCTCTTCATCCGACTCTGATACAACTGCCCATGACAAATGGCTGCCATTCGCTTCTCTTTGATAAGACTCAACTCATTGAACCTTGTCCGAATCCCTTCGGCTTCGTCTAACTTGACATCCAACAAGACTCTTAGAGAAGGAATCTCCACTTCAACAGGTAGGACTGCTTCCATACCATACACCAGGGAGTAAGGGGTTTCCCCAATCGACGTACGTACTGAAGTACGGTACCCATGCAAGGCGAAGGGTAGCATCTCATGCCAATCTCTGTACGTGACGACCATCTTCTGCACAATCTTCTTTATGTTCTTATTTGCCGCCTCAACAGCGTCGTTCATCTTAGGGCGGTAAGGGGAAGAATTGTGATGCTGAATGTTGAAGTTCTGACACAACTCCTTCATCATTTTGTTGTTGAGATTAGAACCATTATCAGTAATGATTCTTTCGGGAATCCCATAGCGACAAATGATTTCTTTCTTGATGAAACGGGCAACCACATGTCTGGTGACATCCGCGAACGATGCTGCTTCGACCCACTTGGTGAAATAGTCGATGGCAACAAGGATAAAGCGATGCCCATTAGAAGCAGTCGGCTCAATCTTTCCAATCATGTCAATGCCTCACATAGCAAACGGCCACGGCGAAGTCATCACATTCAGAGGATTTGGCGGCACATGCACCTTATCAGCATAAATCTGGCATTTATGACACTTCCGAGCATATTTGAAGCAATCTGATTCCATGGTCATCCAATAATAACCCGCTCTCAACAATTTCTTAGCCATTGTATGTCCGCTGGCATGAGTACCGAAGGAACCTTCATGAACTTCCTGCATTAACATGTCCGACTCGTGTCTGTCCACGCATCTGAGCAAAACCATGTCGAAGTTCCTCTTATACAACACATCGTCTTTGTTCAAGAAGAAACTGCCTGCCAATCTTCTCAAAGTCTTTCTGTCATCGTTGGATGCCCCTGCAGGGTACTCTTGATTCTTCAGAAAGCACTTGATATCGTGATACCAGGGCTTGTCATCGACTACCAGTTCAGCAGCAAACACATACGCGGCCCTGTCAAGGCGCATCACATCGATCCTGGGAACATGGTTCCAACGAATTACCTTGATCATGGAGGATAGAGTAGCAAGTGCGTCTGCCATCTGGTTCTCATCACGAGGTATATGATACAATTTTACTGTTGTGAAGAAAGTCAACAGTCTTCTCGTGTAATCTCTGTAGGGGACCAGAGTGGGCTGGAGAGTATTCCAATCACCATTCACTTGATTGATCACCAGAGCTGAATCTCCGAAGATGTCTAGAGTCTTGATTCTCAAATCAATGGCTTGCTCAATACCCAAGATATAGGCCTCGTACTCAGCTTTATTATTTGTGCACTCAAAAGTCAAACGAGCGGTGAAAGGCATGTGGGCACCTTTCGGAGTAGTAATGACAGCGCCAATTCCACTTCCTCTAGCCTTGACAGCCCCATCAAATAACAAAGTCCACTTTTCGTTTGGATCAGGTCCCTCCTCAACAACTGGCTCTTCATAGTCTTTCATCTTGAGGAACATGATGTCTTCATCTGGAAAATCAAACTTCATCGGCTCATAATCATCAATCGGCTGCTGAGCAAGATAGTCTGACAGAATACTCCCTTTGATGACTTTCTGGGATGTATACTGGATATCGTACTCTGTCAGTACCATTTGCCAACGAGCCACCCTTCCGGTGAGAGCTGGCTTTTCGAATATGTATTTGACTGGATCCATCTTGGAGATCAGTAGGGTTGTGTGAGACAACATGTATTGTCTCAATCGCTTAACAACCCATGCAAGTGCACAACATGTCTTCTCAAGCATTGAGTATCTCGACTCGCAATCTGTGAACTTCTTACTCAAGTAGTAGATGGCATGTTCTTTCCTACCTGTCTCGTCGTGTTGACCGAGAACACAACCCATAGAATTGTCAAGTACTGTCAAGTACATAATCAGCGGTCTCCCTGGGACTGGAGGCATAAGGATAGGAGGATTCTGCAAATACTCTTTTATCTTCTCGAAAGCCCTTTGAAAATCTTCATTCCACCTGATAGCCTGATCTTTCCTCAGCAATTTGAAAATTGGCTCACACGTGGTTGTTAGGTGAGAGATGAACCTTGCAATGTAGTTCAACCTCCCTAAGAAACTACGGACTTGCTTCTCTGTTCTTGGCTCAGGCATTTCCTATATTGCTTTCACTTTCTCAGGATCCACCTCAATCCCTTTTCCGCTAACAATAAAACCCAACAATTTTCCCGATCTCACCCCGAAAGTGCACTTGTTCGGATTAAGTCTCAGTTTGAATTTCCTTAACCGTTCAAACAATTTCTGCAGATTCACCAAATGTTCTTCTTCTGTCTGAGATTTGGCAATCATATCGTCCACATAAACCTCGATTTCATGATGAATCATATCATGGAACAGAGTCACCATAGCTCGTTGATATGTTGCTCCGACATTTTTCAGACCAAACGGCATCACCTTGTAGCAGAAGGTGCCCCATGGGGTTATGAAAGTTGTCTTTTCCATGTCCTCTGGTGCCATCTTGATTTGGTTATAGCCAGAAAAGCCATCCATGAAGGAGAATACCGAGAACTGAGCTGTATTATCCACCAAAATGTCGATGTGAGGTAATGGGAAATCATCTTTAGGGCTAGCTCTGTTCAGATCCCGGTAGTCGACACACATTCGTACCTTTCCATCCTTCTTAGGTACTGGGACGATGTTTGCAACCCATGGCGGATAATTGGTGACTGCTAGAAACCCTGCATCCAACTGCTTTTGCACTTCTTCCTTTATCTTGACAGCCATCTCTGGTCTTGTTCTTCTGAGCTTCTGCTTGACCGGAGGACAACCTTCTTTGAGAGGCAAGCGGTGTACCACGATGTCTGTGTCCAGCCCGGGCATGTCCTGATAAGACCAGGCGAAGATGTCAACGTATTCTTGCAGCAATTCAATCAGCCCTTTCTTCACATCATCTCCAAAGCAGCCCCTATCTTGATTTCTCTCTTGGCGTCCTCGGGGCCGAGATTAATCACTTCAGTAGGCTCTTGATACGGTTGAATGACCCTTTCTTCCTGTTTTAAGAACCTGGCAAGTTCTTCAGGGAGTTCACAGTGTTCATCACCCTCTTTTTCAGCTTGAAAGATTGGATTTTCAAAGTCGAAGCGAGCCATAGCAGAACCGTTATCAATAGGATCTGGTGACGTGCATCTGCATGAGTGATGGTATGTGCTTATGAGTGTGAAAGAAAAAAGTGGAAACTAAACAAAACATTGCCATTTTTTTTTATTTTGAAAAACTGCAAAAATAGAAAGACAGGGAACGAAATATATGAATGCAAAAAGACGTCCTTTATTTATGATAAAAAATGCAAGTGTCACATAGATGAGCCCTACAATGAGTCATTACACCCTGGGCGGAACGTAAGACTTGGACATGCATGAATAAACAAAGAAAATTACTCCTTCAGAAAAGTGACTTGGACAATCTCCTCAGAAGACCAATTGTTGATGACTTCACCCGGGATCCTCGGATGCACCCATTTATTGATGTCGCAATCACTATCCCCATCTTCATTGTTGACCGCAGAGACTAATTTGACTTCTCCTTCAACCATGTTAACGTTGGCTCCACCATGCTGGGGCATGGGATTGTTGACGACATTAGGAGCTGGTGCAAAGTTAACGGCCTTTGAATCAATGAGGTCCTGAACTACGTGCTTAAAAGCTTTGCAGTTCTCAATGTTATGGCCAGGTGCCCCAGAGTGGAAGCTACACCTAGCGTTGGCGTCGTAACCCACCGGAAGTCTACCAACAGGAGGAGCCAGAGTGCGCAATTGCACAAGTTGTAGTTGTTGAAGACTAGAAAGCAACTGAGCGTACGACATTGGAAGGGTGTCGAAACGCCGATCCATCATCCTTTGCCTCTGTTGATAGGCGGGTCTGTTACCCGGTTGTTGCTGCTGTTGGTACTGAGCTGGTTGAAGTTGTGGTTGTTGTTGTTGTAGTGGTGCTGCAGCTGGAATGCTCACAACCACAACATACGGTTGTTGATGATAATTCTGGAAACTGTTCCTTCTAACACCTCTGTTCTGATAGGAAGTCAAAGAATTCACTCCCCCTCTCTCTACTTATGCCCTCCAATGAACGACTTTTTTACCCCTGATGAAGATCCAACTCCATTTTGGATCTTGCAGGTCTTTAGGTAATTCTCCACCCTCTCTCCGGTAGAGACCACATCAGTAAAGTTGGAGGCATTACACCCCACCAGACGCTCCAGATAAGGTCCAGGCAGCATATTCATGAACATGTTGGCCATTTTCTTTTCCAACATAGGAGGCTGAACACGGGAAGCTATCTCCCTCCAGCGTTGAGCGTATTCCCTGAAGCACTCATTGCTTTTAAGAGACAGATTCTGAAGTTGAGTTCTGTCCGGAGCCATGTTTGCATTATACTGATACTGCTTTACGAAAGCCTCCGCCAAATCCCTCCAGCAGCGGATAAGGGCTCTGTCCAGCCTCATATACCATTCCAAGGATGCCCCAGCTAGGCTATCCTGGAAGAAGTACATAAGTAGCTTCTCGTCATCAGAGTATGCAACCATTTTACGGAAATAGGCTTGCACGTGAGTTTTGGGGCAAGAGCTGCCATTGTATTTGTCAAATATCGGGACCTTGAATTTCGGTGGCACTCTCACACCTGGGACCAGCCCCAAGTCAGCAACATCTACTCCCAGAGGATTCTGTCCTTCCACAACTTTCAACCTCTCTTCCAATCTTCTAAACATGGGGTCCATGCCATGGCCCAAGCCAAAGTCTTCTTGAAGTAGGGGGAATTGATCGGCCTGATCATCATGGACGAGCTATTGATCAAGGTTGACATGTGGGATCGGGATAGGCCCCGGTCCATTGGGACCATTAGCCTCTCCAGCTGGAGGATCATCCAATGTCTCTGGTTGAGTAGCGGCAGGATTCCTCTGCATCATCTGTCTGAGCTCTTGCTGTCCCTGAGCCACCCCTTGAACCACATCCATGAATTGGGTCATGCGGATCCTCATCTCAGCGAGATCTGCTTGTACACCTTCCATTGCTCTCTGGTGGTTTCTGCGGGTACCGTACCGGTGAATGCCTGGGTCATCTATCCTGCTGATGGAACACCAAACAACTGAGAACACTGTGGCGGTACCTGTTATGCAAGACATGCGGATGACTATGCAAATGCAATGACATGTTTATTAATTCCAAAAGGCATTCTACCCCCTTGATTCCAGTCTCACATTTGATAAACAGTGTAAGAAGAAAACCCCGACTAGAATCAAGAAGAAGATATGAACCCCTTGGAATAGATAAACATGTGTTGAATGATATGAATGCAAAATGATGATGTAATACAGTGACATGGGAATGCAGTGATGTGTATCTGCTTGAACATCTGTCGGGTTGCACTGTCTGAAGAGAAAACCCACTGAAGAATATAATATAAGATCAGATCTCTGCTCCAGAAAACCGGGTTGGTTGGAGGTTAAGGTTTCCTGAATTTAGCCCGCCCCTCACTGGTAGGTTCTAAGAACAGAAGTTCGTCAGCTTCAGCCCTTCAGTCGCGAATAATACGTTTACCACTGAAGGTTTGGTATTATTAAGGGACAAAAGACCTCCATTGACTCCCTTCAACAGGACATCCAAATAGAAAATTCCCAGTCTCGGGATCCTCGGATTGAGCAGCGAGAATGCGCCCACCAGAGCTAACATAATCACGTCTCGGAGGAGAGGCCTCGACTGAGTTTTCGGGAAATGGTCACCAGAGTCGACGATTTCTAGAGGAACATCCTGCCGTTACGGAACACCCGTAAGACATAATATATCCAAAAGAAACCTCGTCTGGGTGTGGTTCTTCATGAACGACTTAACGTAGCAACACGCCACGCAAGCCTCATGATTATCCACTTTAAAACCTGTGTGTACACTCAAGCCTGGGTAATGGGCTTATCTCTCATAGAACACCCCATCCCAACAAACAAACAAACAGATCCAACAGATACAGCAGATGAATGCAAGCAGGTAAGTAAATAAATGTACAAAAGCATGAACACCCAATAAACAAGAAAATCGCAAAAGCTAGGAGGGACTCGCTTAGAGAAGATGGACCAGCAAGAGGTCAACTTCTAGACTTCCCCAGCAGAGTCGCCAGTTGTCGCAACCTGAAAAATACAGTGCGCGAAAAAACAACCGGCGAAAGAAAATGACAGAAGAGTCGCCACCGTGCGTTCTTCATCCCAAAGGAGGGAAAGGAAATGCTCGAAGTAAACCTGAAAAAGGAAAGGACAAGACGGGGTCTCGCAACCAAATCTTGGGTTCGGGAGTCGGTTATGCGAAGGGAAGGTATTAGCACCCCTACGCATCCGTAGTACTCTACGAGATCCACTTTTGTAGTTCTTGTCTAAAGGGTGTGAGTTTATCTTGTGCTGTTTACCAAAAAAAAAGGGATAAATGAAAATGACTCGCGTGGATGTCGCATCCACTGCATACGTATCTCATCTGAATATGAGAATAAGAGTCTTCGTAGCTCGGCTGACCTATGGGTTGGGGGGATGTGTGCTCGCTAAGACATCGCGTCTTATGCCTACGTATCTCATCTGGAATGAGAATCAGAGCAAGCCGTAGTTCGGCTAACTACGGGGTTATGGAGTGGGTTTTGGACGAACGACGTTACTACGCAATCTACCGGATGCTCGACCTTTGGAGACTTACTCACCTGTAGTAGAAGGAGTAAACGTGTGTTTAGGAGAAGAAAAATCAATGAAGTGTTAGGGTTTGGTGAACTCATGCAAAAGGTAGTCCTTGACGAAGGAACCTGTAAAAAAAAAACACACAAAAACATTGCCTCCTATCGAGGTCTTCCAGCTAGGAAAGCAGTAAAATGCGGGAAAAATGTAAAAGTAGCACGCGGATAAAGATCCGAAGTAACAACAGTTAGAGGAATGGGAAACCCAAGGATCCTTCCAAGCTAAACACCATCAAAGAAAGTGAGTCAGTACAGGTAATCGGAATGAAACCTCCAGGGGGTATCCCACAAATAAAATGGAAAACCATGCAAGTTATCCCTGCAAAAGTCATGTGAGCCCTCACAAAAACTCAACAAACAGGTTAGAGACAAAAAAATAGGGTAATCAAGGGTTTCCCCCAAATCAAAATGTAACCACATGAATCATGCCATTAAAATTCACAAAAAAGACATGCATCAACAAGGTATCAAATTCACCCATAATACCTCATACATTTAGAGCATTCAAATTAAAGGCATAAAGATGATGGATATAGGGCAAACCTAATTGGAGAGCTTGATTGAAATTGAGTTGCACCCGTGAGGTTTACAAAACAATCTTTAGGTTTTATGTGAGGTAGAGGTGATTCTGTGCAGTTGAGTTCCCTTCAGGGTTTGGAGGTTGCTCTGAATTCTCTGTCAGGTTTCTCTCACTATCTTTTTCCTCAGGGTAATAGGAATAGAATCAATCTTTGTTTCACTGAAACTTTAGTATTTATAGCCTAATATTGGTAGCTTAGTGGGCTTTTGAGAGAGGTCCAAGTCTAAGATTTTTTATTTTATTTATTTTATTTATTATTTATTTATTTTTATTTTTATTTTTATTTTATTTTTATTTTATTTTTATTTTATTTTTATTTTTTTATTTTTTTAAATAAAGTTTCTTGGATCTAATTCTGATTGACATGATGAAATGCAATGTATCTAATGTTAAATGACCTAAAAATGAATGCATGCATGAGGTGTAAAGCGTATGCTTCCAGGAAAAATGAAGGGTAAATTTTGGGGTATTACACTAAGGATATAGGTGAGTATTATATCTACCTCAAGGATAACTCAAACCTAATAGCTAAAGGTTATGAAAAAGTTTTTGATTGAGAAAGTGGCCATTGAAACCACAAAAGTATTTGAATGAGTTATATTTACCAATGAAAAGTATTTACAAAATATGGTCAAAGTTGACTTAAAGATTCAATTCAAAACAAGTGTTATGAAAAGAAAGTTTGAAAATCAAAAGCATAATGCTTAGGTTTCTAATGTTTGAAAAGAAGTGTTAAATCTTTGCACAAGAAGTTTTGGCTTGGGTTAGAGTGGAGGGAAGAAGAAGAATGGCTAAGGTCCTAATCATACAAGAGATGAAGGAGAAGAAACAAGACCACAAATGGAGTCCCTCTCTTGAGATCATATTGATGATCCAAGTAGCTCCCATCCTTTGGAATATGCAAGCAAAATAAATGTAAGCTCAAGCAATCAACATAATCAAACAAGCTCTTAGAAGATCCCCAATGGCTCTTGTATCTTTCACTTTCGATGATCATGGCAATGGTTCTTCAATTTGGCTCAAACAGGATTCCCTAGCATAAAAGCACACAACATCAAAAAGTTCTATGAATCAAATCAAGAATGGACAAGAGTGAGTTTAGAGATTTGGTCCTTCTAATCCATCTTCAACATTAAGGCCTTTTTACTCCATTTTTGCATAGGGAATGTCCTAGAAGCTAAGTCCATTTGTCCATTTTTTGCATTTGGTCCACAACAATCAAAACAAAACACAAGCACAAAAATATATACACAATTATGTGCTCAAGTGAGCAAAAGGCAAATTGCATTAACATAAACATGTGCTCAAGTGAGCAAAGGAAAAAGCAAATGAATAATATGTACAAGAATAGTAAATTGCATAAATTTAAAGAGCAAGAATTAAATGTTAATGGTTAGTGGTTAGTGTAAGAGTTAGTGTGCCATAAGGCAATTTAGCGCTATGTTAAGCAATCGTAATTGGACTTATGTAGAAGTCACAACTATCTGAGGCCGGTCAATAATAATGTAGCCAACAACACAAGTTAGAGATTTTGATTAGTGAATCAAACTCCAACAACTTGCCATGCCAAAAAGAAGATGAGAAATGATCTTGTATTGATTTAGGTTCTTTGCATGATTAGGAAGCAACCTATCCTTAATGCAAAGCCATTCACTTGATCCATGATCAATATGAATTAGATTTGAATCAAGGAAGGTTAAACCTCATGTATCAATGCTAACCACCAATCCTTAACTCATTGATCAAAAAAGAAAAAGAAGAAGAAGAAGAAGATGAAGAGTATTAAAGCACATTAATGGAAATCGAATAAGATAATCAACAAGCATTGACCAAAGATAGAGAAGATCAAGGTCAAACAATAGAAAACAGAAGCAAAATGAAGATTATAAGTCAAGAAAGAAATAAAATATTTTTGGTATTTTTCAATATTAAAATAAAACTTGAATTAAAATAATAAAAGAAGGTCAAACTTCAAACTCACTTCAAATCAACTTTGAAAAGTCCAAGTGAATTATCCCAAGTTCAACAAGGTCAAACAAAGTTTGACAAAAAATTTCAGCATTTTTAGAAGTCAGAAACTATTTTAAATCTATTAAAAATGCATGAAAATAACCTAATTGAACTAAAATCTCAAATAAATATCGAATCAATTAATAAATTGATGAGAATATTTTTCATAGATCTATCATCATTCAAATAGGTTGGAAAAATATTTTTGTATTTTTTGGATATCAAAAACTATTTTAAATGAATTAAAAATAACCAGAAAAGAGAAAATTCCTAAAAAATATCAAATTATAAAATTAAAAAAAATAAAAATCATTTTTAGAAACTAGAAATTAAAAGGAGAAAAATGAAATTGGTCTCGTATTTTTTGGACCAATAATGAAGGAGTTATGAATTTTTAAAAAGAAATGGAATTAAAAGAAATAAAAGAAATTAAAATCAGAAATAATTGGAAAAAACGTGGAGCGTTTGATCTGAGCTCATTAATTGAGCTGGCAAATCATGAGGTCCACACACGCGCGCCTACCATGTTCCCTGGTCAACTGAAGCGCACCAAGCCAATAAGAAAGTCATAACAATGGATGCATGGGATTTGATCTGGAAAATGAGATGCACGACTCAGATCCAATCTGGAGACCAGACGGTGGGCAGCGCCACCGTCTTCTCCGGCCAACTTCCGGCCAAGTCCAAAATTGCAAAGAAATGAAAGCTAACCAAATGCTACGATCCAGGCACCAATCGAAAGCTGGGGTGATGTACATCACCCCTGTACCAACCAAATCCACTCTAGATTTCTACATTGAGAGAAATCAAAGATGGAAGATCTGTGGTGTTCAAATGAACTTAGTGGATTTTAAAAATTAAAAGCTCAAGAATGTTGCCTCTATGTAGAGGACTTCAAAGCACACCACAACAGCAAGAAATAACCAATATATGAGTTGATTCGATGAAATTAAAAGCTAAGGTAAACCTCTGATTTGCAGAGCTTAGAGTCACAATTCCTTGCTATGGATGCTTGTAGTTCACTCTATGGATCAAGGAGATGGGGTTTAGGAACTTTTAAGATCTGAAAATCAATCGAGGAAATCAAAATTCAGGTCTGAAAATTGAGAGAAAAAAGAGATAGTTCCTTTGGTGTGAGGGTGAGGTTTCAATTGCACAGCATTTGGGGCGCCTTCAGGTTAGTTAAATGAAGCTCATAGGCATTGTATTTATAGGCAAGGCAATGCTGAAATGCATGATCTTAAACTTGCATGAATGGAAAGCGCCTCCATGCATGGGCCTGTACAGGCGCATGGAGGGCCCAATTCCACTTGGATTTGGTAGCTGATGCATGATAAAAGCAATTTGGATGTGCAGATTGTGTATTAATGGATCATGCAATGCAAATTTAAATGATTTTTCAAAATTGCACCATTATGTTCAAGTCTTCGAAAATGCTATGTCAAAAATAACAAACACCACCTCACGAGTAATGGTTGGAAAGCTTATTGCATAAGGATCAAATGTTATGTTGATCAAAACTCCATTTGAGCCTTGGAAATTGATGAAAAGTGGACATGAAGTGTAGGGTGCAAAACATGCACATGGGAGAACTTCAAAATTGGCCAAAGTTCAAGCCCTTCTGTTTCAATGATGCAAGCTTCAAATGACAAAACCTTCAACATCAAAGTTGTATCTATTTTCAAGTTAAGAAATTTGGAATTAAATTTTGCATAATTTGGATTTTTTATGAAGAGGTTATGGGCACTTGAAGTTGGACTTTTTCACATTTCAATGCATTTGGTCCAAAGTGACCTATAATGTTTTGCATTATCACATGTATTTCTTTTAGGATTTTGAAATTTTGCTCAACATAACATTTGAAGTAGACATCTTAAGATTTTCAATGCATTTGATCCAACCTCAAAATGATGAAAAGTGAATGAGTTATGTCCTTGGGAAGTAGACCCAAAATTAGGGTTTCAGTCAAAATGACCTATAATGTCTTGGAATGGATGATGACCTTCAAAACTTCAAATCAAATTTTTATGAACATGAAAGTTGTTCATGTGGTCCTTAAGAACATGTTTTCTATTGGGATCATTTCCATTTGACAAACACATCAAAAGTTATGTCTCAATATATTTGAAAATAGTCAGATGAATTAACTGATCAACTTCTCAAGTCCAAACCTCATATTTTGATGAATTGATGATTGAGGATACTCAAATAAGTTAAAATATGCATGAAATGATGAATTAAAGAACTTCCCTTTATTGAATTTGACCAAAGGTTGAGGTTGCTTCATGAGCAAGGCATAGTTGATGAACAGATGAATTAGGGTTTCCTTGGGAAACAAGCCTCAAACCCCTTGATTTTCTTTGATCAAAAAGATGAATTGAGACACTTGGGAGAAATATTTGATGTATGAGAGCTTTGGGAACCATTTCCATGCTTGCTTTCATCTCTCCTTGGCCATATCAATACACATGGGACCTCCTAGAAGTTTTGGATCTTGTGACTGCTCAAGCTACAAACAAAAGATGTTAATGACATATTTTTGTGCTTTTGGGTTAGTAAACAAGAATGAGAAAAGCAATAATATACAATTCAAGCATGCTTGGTGATCTCAAACCAACTTTTAAAAGATCCCACCCAAAGGTAAGGAGCCAAGATGCTTATGATCCTTGAGGCAATGCAAATGCAATGTTATGATGCCATGAGGGATCTTAGGGTCAAAATTGGGGTCTTACAAAAATAGTGGTTTCCACCACCACCACCACGTGTGTTAACCAGAGCCTTTGGATTTCCCTCTCACGATCTAATCTCACGCGTCCGTTTTAATTACTTGTTTTAATTCACCATGTGACGTTGTTGACTTGAGTGTATCGTGTGTCCTCAGATCCAAGCCGTGCACCATTGCCACGTCAATTAATGAAGTGGATCCAATGGCTCAACATTTTTCGCTTATTTTCATTTTCCCTTTATTTTCTTTTAATTCATTTGATTTTCAAAAATTCATTAAAAATTCATATGAAGTCAGAAAAGTATGAGACCAACATTGAAGTTTTTCTTGAAAAATCTAGTTTCATATTATGATTTTTAATTATTTTTGTGACTTCATTTGATATTTTTTATGAATTACTTGGTTTTTAATGATTTTAATTCATTTTAAAATACTTTCTGACCTTTAAAAAATACAAAAATATTTTTCATAGCATCTATGGATCATGATAAGTTAATGAAAAATAGTCTCAACAATTTCTTGTTTGTTTTGAGATTATTTGAGATTTTAATTCATATTATGCTACTTTTGGTTATTTTTAATTGATTTTAATTACTTTCTGACTTTAAAAATATGTGAGAAAAATAGTCAAAGTTTGTTTGACTATGTTGAACCTATGAGAATTTAATTGGACTCATTGGAGTTGTTTTGAATTGAATTTGAGGTTCAACTTTGTTTGTTTATTTTTTATTTGTATTTTCTTTTAATTCAAAAATTACCAAAAAAATACCATTGACTTCTTGACCTGTTATATTGATTCTTCTTCTGTTTGGTATTGACCAAAGTTGAATTGGTTCAACTTTGATCAAATTCATTGAATCTTGTGGTTTGAAAATCCTTAAGGATCATCACCTAGAAAGATGAATGAATTTGATCAAGGATGAGTTATCCCTTGATCAATTGGGATTGGTTGTTGACTTCTTACCCCTTCCCTTTCATCTTCATCCCTTTCTTTCCCTCATTGGCCAATGAGTTAAAGTCTTGAGGTTGGTCTTGACAAATAGAAGTTTAATTTTCTTTGATCCAAACCAAATTCAACTTGATCCATGATCAAGTGAATTATTTTGTGTCAAAGATAGGTTACTTTTTGGTGAAGCAAATAACCAAAAGTCAATACAAGGCCAAAAGTTTTTGGTGAATTATTTTGTGTCAAAGATAGGTTACTTTTTGGTGAGGCAAATAACCAAAAGTCAAAGATAGGTTACTTTTGTTTGGCATGGCAAGTTTATGGAGCTTGGCTTACTAGTCATGATCTGTAACTTGTGTTCTTTGCCCATATTCTTATTGACCGGCCTCAGATAGGTGTGACTACTATATTAGTCCACTTACGATTGCTTAACATAGCGCTACATTGTCTTATGACAAGGTAACATAACTCTACTAACTGCTAAGTTTAATTTGAGCTTTTAAATTCTTGTCATTTACTTTTAATGTCATTTATTTCTTGCTCATTATTCATCTTGATTTTCATTTTGCTCACTTGAGCACATATTTTATGTTTATGTCATTTTTATTTTGCTCATTTGATCCCATTATTGTATATAAATATATTGCTATTTTGTGTTGTTTGTGTTTGTTTTGATGTGAACAAAAATGCAAAAGGAGAAAGGACTTAGAATTAGGATTTACCCATGCTTAAAGGAGTTCAAGAGCAACTAGGCCTCATGCCTTTAGAATGCAAAATTTGTTGAAGAGAAACTAGGCCTCATGCCTTTAGAATGCTAAAATTCAAAGTTGACCTCAAAGGACTTCTCTTCAAGCTTATTCTTTGTCCATTCCCTTTATTATGTTGTGAGCTTTTTGATGTGTGCTTTTGTGTGCTAAGAACCTCATCTTAAGATTGTGAAAAGAGGACCATTGTCATGAGTAACCAAGTTAAGAGCCAAGCCAAATAGAGATCCTAGGAGATTGAATTCAAACTATTGATTGCTTGTTTTGTGTGCTAAATCCAAAGGAAAGGAGAATCTTGAGTCATCTTTATATGACTCCAAGAAAAGGAACTCCAAGGGTTATCTTTCCCCTTTTATCTTTGTATGCTTTAGGAATAGCCCTTATCTCTTCTCCCCTAATCTAACCAAGCCAAAATCATTTTCAAAACTTTGACTTTATTTCAAATTAGAAACCTAGGCCTTAGACCTTTGACTTTTCAAAACTCTTTCCATAAGTACTCATTGTAAATAAACTTTAATCCAACTTTGACCTCAATTTTTGTAAATAAATTTAACTTGTAAATATAACCCATTTCAAGTTATTTTGTGGTTCCAATGGCCACTTGTTAAACTCTTTTCAAAAACATTAGTCATAGGTTTGAGTTATCATAATGGTTGATGTAAATCTCACCTCATACTTAATGTTGGATTATAAGCCTTCCATGCTTATTATAAGGTTAACCCCTCACTATCATGTTGAAGCCTTCCTCACATGGTGGATTGTTGGTTTAGGTTGAGTTTTCTCCCTTTGATAACAAAAGACCTTAAGGCTTTTGATCAAAATCAATTCACCAATCTTTGAGATTTTTACCACGAACTACGAGGTTTTGATCCTCCTTTGTGATGGTACGTAGGCAATGGGTTCATCCATTCAAACAACAAAATTTGTAAATATAATCTATTATGTTCTCATCCCTCCAATCTTTTGCACAAATCTTTTCACAAATACCGACCTACAACACATATTTGTAAAAAGAGGTTCCCTTAGAGTACTAAGGATGTTTTGGGTGCGTAAAACCTTCCCATTTCATAACAAACCCCCTTACCTAGATCTCTGACATTTTTATTAGTTTTTGATTTGAAAAACTTCTTACTTGGCTTTTGTTCGCTTTTTAGCCTTTCCTTTGGACAAATAAAAGTGCGGTGGTGACTCGAATTGTATGTTGACTTTTGGCTTAGTCAATAAACCTAAATGTAACGAAAACCCCGCTACACATGGTTTGAAAATATTTGCAAATAAAGCCTCAGTTCCTTGAAGTTTTTTTTCGTGTGATGAATGTTATGATATGTATGAATGCATGGATGCAACAATCACAAATAAGGGATCACACACAAGGCTAACAGACAAAGGTCAAGGGATGAATCAAGGCATTATCAAGATCAATCATCCATTTTGGTGGATTATGGTTTTCACCTTATCAACACCCAAGTTCCATTGATATTGACAAAACTTGATTGGATCAACCAAGAATCAAAGGGTTTATTGTGAGTCACGAGCATGAAGTCAGGTTAAGAACCATTCCAAAGGAGTGTATTAAGGGTAAAACATGTAGATCATGTTCTAAAAAGTTCCCAGAGTCTTAATTCCATCTATCGGATATTATAGGTTAGGATGACTGACTCATCAACCCATAATATTCTGAAGAGAAACTCGTCTGAGCGTAGTATCGCGTAACAACTATTATCAAGTCTACACCTGAACAGTCTCTGTGCTATATCCTAAGTAGGCCAAGTTGGGTTAAATGTTCTACGGTCCTCGGCTTCTCGGACCCCAAATCAGAGAAAGTAATGTCTAACCATAAATAACTTGTGTGACATTAATATCTCCAAAAGGGTCTCCATTGAGTATATGGGTCTCAATCCAACTTGTTAAGGACTACTCCACACAAGTCAAACATGACTATACCACCCCCTATCTTAATTGCACTCAAGTTGGGGTTAGAACTTATATCACCACTCAGAGATCACCAAGCACAACAAGCAGATTATATCACACAAACAAATATACAAATATCAAATATACAAATATATACACACATATAAAAGTAGGCTAAACCCACTAAGGACTACTCCCCAGCAGAGTCGCCACTTAAATTCTGTAGCGGTAAATTTATGACCATTAAGTTATGGATAAACTTAACGTCAATAAAACCAGAGTTGCCACCGCCCTTTTATTGTTTCCAAAGGAAAAGGGAAAAGTACAAACAAAACCCAAGGATAAGAAGTTTTCAAATCAAAACTAATAAAATTCCAGATATTATAGGTAAGGGGATTGGTTACACAGAGGGAAGGTGTTAGCACCCAAAGTGTCCTAGGTACTCCTAGGGAGCCCTTTTTTATGTGTGTATGTGTTTTTGGTATAAAAGATGTTTGCAATAAATAGAGTGTGTAGATGAGAAAATAATTCACTAATAATATTTTTGTGTTTGATAAGACCTTCGGACTTATGCCTACGTACCAACATAAAAATGAGGGATCAAAACCTCGTAGTTTGTAGTATCAATTTCAAAATGAGCAGATTGCTTTTAATCAAAAATTAAGTTTACAAGAGGCACAAAGGATCCTACGAAAGGTTTGAATGAGTGTTAGTTCTTTTTGTCTTTTGAAATTTTAATTCAATATGGTTAAGTTCATTTACAAATTTGATAAAGAAAAGAGTTAAAACTGCATTGGCTTAAGGCCAAAGTTTCTATTTTTCAATAAGGTCTAAGTTTTAAAATCACAGGCAAAGAAGATTTTTGAAAAGGGGGAGAGATTTTGAAATTTAAGAAGTGGGAGGAGATGAAGAGACTAATCCTAAGCATAAAATTAAAAGTTAAGAGTTGAAAAGATCTGACCAATGGGATGCAATCCAACAGACAAGAATGTCATATAGAATACCCACTTTCCCTTTAGACTTTGAATCAAGCAATAATCAGCAATATCAAGCAAGGTATCAAATAAATATGATCACATCCAAGCAAGCAACTTCACAGCTAACAATCTTCTTTATCTTCTCAAGTATCAGATGACATATTTCTTGACTTTACTCAGAATAAGGCAATATACACAGGTTCAAAGTAACAGTTGCATCAAGCCCAAATAGCAGATGAATTCATGTGATTCCTAATACTTGCATTAGATGAAAGCTCAAATCATAATAATTTGGTTTCAGAAATATTGGCATTGGCCAAGTCCTTTTGCATATGGAATGTTGCCTAACTCTAAGTCCAAAAGCTCAGATAAAATCCCAAAATCCGCACAAACATTTTTTAGGTTTTTTGTTGTTTATTAAGTATTTTAAGGTCCTAAGACCACAATCACAAAAAAATACACAAATAAATATATATAATCACAATATATGGCTCAAATGAGCAAAGTGAAAATGGCATAAACATAAACAAGTTAAATGATATGTAAATGACAAATGAAATGGTAAGTGACTTGAATTTAAATTGCATAAAGTAAATGACTTGAAAAATAAAAGCAGTATTAATACAAGTTAGTCAAATGTTAGTTGATTAGATGTTAGTGATGTTTTGCTTTTCAATTGATTAAGTAATTCTTTGGAAAACACTCAACCCTCTATACATAAGCATGTATTCTTGAACCAAGACATCTTCCAAAGGAAGGAAAAAAGACCAAGTTTCCTCACAATACCATGAAAGGGGAGAGACTTACAATCTCACTTATTAGAATGCTATGCCTTTAGGGTCAAAATTTAGCTCTATGTTAAGCAATTGTAATTGGATTTATGTAGAAGTCACAACTATATAAGGCCGGGCAATAGAAATTTTGGTGTTAATGCATGTTAGAGATATGGTATAATGAACCATACTCCTAAAACATACCACACACAAAAAAGAAAAATATCAAAGGATCGACCTATCTCATCCATACTTGTATTGGGTTATCTAAAACAAGATTATTGATGAACCAATTAGCCTTAGGATATTGAGACTTCATTGGTCAATGGAAATGATCGGAGAGAATGGGATTGAAGATGAAGAGGGAGGGGAGATGAGAGAAACACAAATTAGTCATGGGAGGAATTTTATCAAATTAAAATCATTCATTCATTTTGGGAGATGAAATATACATTTCATCAATCCCATAAATCCAATGATTTTAACTTAACAAAAGTCAAATCAACCTTTACCAAGGCCCAACACATAGTTAAACATCACAAGTCAATAAAAATGGCTCAACACAATTTCTACACAATTAATCAATTAAAAATCAAATTAAAAATGCATTTAAATTGAATTTAGATTGGTCAAAACCTAAAACCTCTTTAAAACACCAAATAAATGGCCAAGAGATTTATCCTAGGTCAAACAAGGTCAAAGGACCTTATAAAAAAACATTCATAATTTTTGAAAAGTCAGAAGTATTTTTAAACAACTAAAAATATCTACAAAAACAATTAATTCATGAAAAATATCAAAATTAATCCAAAAAATAATTTTAATTCAGAAAATGAAAGAGGAAAATATTTAAAGATTTTTGGTGAAAGTCCCATATTTTTTGGATAAAAAATGAAATTAATATGAATTAATCAAAATAAAAGGATTAAATGAAAAATTCGAAAATAAAAAGAAATTCTAAAAAACAAGGGCCATCAGATCTCCTTCATTAATTGAGGTGGTAGATCTGATGGCCAGATGCGCGCTTCCACCATACACTACAATCAATGCATGCACACGTATGGTAATCACTTTGGACATGTGAGATTAGAACATGGGAACCAGATCAGATGACATTGGTTGATCCAGCGCACCACCGGAACCCTAGCTCCGGTCATCTTCCCCGGTGATCACCCTCGATCTGGTTCAGGCTCAACTTGAAGAAAAATGAAAAGTGAATACACTAATTTGAAGGAAAAATGCTCAAGAGCACGAATCTGGCCTCAATTTTATCCAATTCCAACTATATAAAAAGAGACATGGATTTGAATTTTGAGGATCATGAACTGAGTTACTTCAATTTGACCTCAAAGCAACTCAATCTTCTTTCCTACATTGATAGGACTTCAGATAACCAAAAATCACAAATAATGTTGGAGAATTGAGGGAGAATCGAAGAGATGAAGTTTCTGAAAATTCACCTTCAATGGAGCTTCAAACTTTCTCGATCTTGATTCTAATTGTGCTTGGCCTTGCTTCAGATGCTTGTTGGAAGTGATTAGGATCAAGAAATGGTATGGACTCTTGGAGTTTCAATCTCGAAACAAATGGAGATTTGAAACTCGATTTTCAAATGAAAAACATCAAGATTATCCTTTAATGGAGAGGGTTTGGATTGCAGGTTCAAAGCTTTGGCAGAGGTCCTTAATTCTGAGCAATGAGGGTTGCATTTATAGCAGAAGAGATTCATTTCCAGACACTTCTAAAAATGGAAAATTTTGAGTAACTCTCTTGCATGCTTGCATGAGTGTGTGATAGGCCCATCAAGTGATGTATTCAGATCCAAAAATGAGTGAGAATCATGCTGAAGTCATGTCATGTGTCCATGCATTTGTGTATGAAATGTGGAAGTGAAAACAATCCAAATGTTATTTCACATTGCACCCATGCGCAAGTCCTTCATTCTTTGGCCAAATGAGGTGATCTTGGACTTTATGGAAAGGTGAGATCAAGGGAAACGACTTTCATGTTGGACACTTTTTCATTTGAAGCTTGGATAATGATGAATTTTGAGGTGGAAGTTTGGGAAATCAAGCATATTTGAAAATTTTCTATGTCCCAAGTCAAATGTTCACTTCTTCCATCTTGAATAACTTTTTATATGGACTTCAAATGAGAAACGTTCCTTCATCAAAGTTGTAGCTCTTTCAATAATATTCAATTAGGTCACAAATTTGACCTCATTTTGATTTATCATGAAGGAGTTATGCATTTTATAAGTTGAGGAAAATCACTTGTTTAATGGTATTGGCCTAAAATGACCTATAATGTTTACTCTTGGCACATGCATTTGCAAGTTGAATTTGAAATTCCTCCAAACACAAAAGTTGAAGTAGACATCTTGAATTTTATCATGGAATTTTAATGGCTTTAATCTCATAACAATTGAGCAAGTTATGGTCGTGGGAAGTTGACATCCAAACTAGGGTTCAGACAAAATGACTTATAATCTTTCACCATAAAACTGACTTTTCATGCAAAACTAGCTCTTGACTTCAACATGAAAGTTGTTTGGAAAGTCCTTTTGAGTAAAGTTTATCTTGGAATTATTTTCATATGACAAAAATTGTAGGAGATAGGGTGTAGGGAACCCCAGTTTTGACTAGTTGACTTTCTCTGGTCAACCACCATGAACCAACTTGCTAGCTTGATATTCTCTTGACTTTTGGGACTCATGGAGGATCAAATATGCATAATATAATATAGTATGAAATATCCCTTGAAATATTTGATCAATTGTTGAAGAAACTTATTGAAGAAGTCACACAAGATACCCAGATAAATTAGGGTTTCCAAGGCAAACAAACTTCAAACTCTTGATGAATTCTTGATCAAAATGACATGTGATGATCACAGGGATCCATATATGATGCCTAGAACCAATTTGAACCATTTATTGATGAAGCTCCCTAGATATGAGCTTGATGGAGCATAGGTGAGCATGCACACACTACCTACAAAAGTAACAAACTATACATTGACATATTTTTGGTATTTTGGTTAGTAAATAATGAAAAACAAAGTGTAATGCAATCAGATGTGCTTGACGATCTCTCTCAATTCAGACCCAATGAATGGAGGGGTAAAGAGGATACCAATGTTTGATCCCAATTCCAATGCATATGATGAGATAGCATGAGGGATCTTAGGGTCAAAATTGGGGTCTTACAAATAAGAGTATGAGATTGTACATCTCTGCATCTGACAAGACTTTAGGAAGAATGTTGGCTCAAGAGGATGATAATGGCATTGAAAAAACCATCTACTACCTCAGTAGGGTCTTAAATGATGCAGAAACTAGATATAACATAGTTGAAAATTTGTGTTTATGCTTGTATTTCTCTTGTACAAAGTTGAAGCATTATATAAAACATGTTGATGTTTATGTTCCATCTCATTTCGAAATCATTAAACATATGTTGTCCAAACCAATTTTACACATTCGAATTGGGAAGTGGGCATTAGCATTAACTGAATATTCCTTAACGTATATGCCATTAAAGACTATTAAAGGACAAGTGGTAGCAAATTTTATAGTCGACCATTCCATAGATGTGAATGCACTAGACTATCTTGAATTAGAACCTTGGAAGTTATACTTCAATGGGTCTAGTTACAAGGATGGGATAGGCATAAGAGTTCTAACTATTTCTCCTAATAAAATTCCAATAAGACTCAAGTACAGAGTGAGGGGTCTCTGCTCGAGCAAAGAGGCTGAATATGAATCCCTCATAGTCGGACTTGAAATATTGTTGGAATTGGGGGCAACTCAAAAGAATACAGATGTATTAAGGAGAATTTAATTATGTACTTCATAATAGCCAGTCGATTCCTAAAAAGATTCGAGATGGCTAAAATTCAACATATACCTCGATTGGAAAATCAAGTGGATAATGATTTGGCTCAAATTGCATATGGGTATAAAACTTCAAAAGAAAATTTGTAAAAAGTCACCGAAGTCTGAGGAAAAGTTATATCAACCAGATTAACCCCATCAGACTTAGAAAAGACAAAGTTGGGATACACCGACGGAGGAAACTTCAAAATATTGGCAATAGACAATCTGACAAATGGAGATTAAAGGACACCAATAGTGGAATATCTACAAAATCTAACGGCGTCTTCTGATCTAAAAACCAGGTATCAAGCGTTAAGTTATACTCTTTTGGGATTGGAGTTGTTTAAGAAGTCTCCTGAGGGAGTTTTGCTTAAGTGCCTCAATGAATCAGAGGCATATTTAGACATTTCGACTGTACATAGTGGGGCACACCAATTTGGCCATAAGATGAAATGGATCTTATTTCGCCAAGGGATGTATTGGCCTACTATGTTAAAAGATTGCATCGAATTTGCAAAGGGATGCCTAGAATGTCAGGTACATGCAGGCATACATCACGCCTTGGTTATTCAGAGGTTCGGCTTTGGATTTAATTGGGGAAATTCGACCACCATCATCTAAGAGTCAGAGATATATCCTGGTGGGCGTTGATTATTTTACGAAATGCATCGAAGTTATACCTTTACCAAACGTAAATCAAGAAGATGTGATCGATTTATCTAGAAGCATATTATTTATAGATTTGGAATCCTAGAGACTGTCACAACAGATCAAGGGTCAGTATTCACTGGTCGAAAGATGCAAGAATTTGCTAAAGAAATGGGTTTCGAACTATTAACTTCGACGCCATATTATGCTCAGGCTAACGGACAGGTCAAAGCTGCTAATAAAGTGATTATTGGTTTGATTAAGAAGCATGTGGGGAAGGATCCTAGGAATTGGCACAAAACTCTAGATCAGATTTTGTGGGCATGTCGTACCTCTCCCAAAGAAGCCACTAATTCGACCCCTTTTCAGCTAACCTTTTGTCATGATGTTGTTCTACCAGTAGAGATTCACCTACAATCCACAAGAATTCAAAGGCATCATGAAATTCCATAATAGTCATATTAGAGCATGATACTGGATGAATTAGTTAATCTAGATGAAGAAAGATTAAATGCCTTGAGTTATTAAAACGGAAGAAGAAGAGAGTGGAGAACTCTTATTACAAGAAGGTAAAAATGAAAAGTTTTTCGCCTGAAGACTTGGTCTGGAAAGTGATCCTTCCAATGGATCGAAAGGATATGACCTTAGGGAAGTGATCTCCGAAGTACGAAGGCCCTTTTCAGATTTTGCAAGTATTTTCTAATGGTGCCTATGAAATTGAGGAGCTTAATGAAGACAAGAGGATCTTGAGAGTAAATGAGAAATATTTTAAAAAGTATATGCCAGTACTCCAAGAGATAAAAATAAGAAATGAGTAATTATGTATAAGTTAATCAAAGCCAATATGGTAAAAGTGCCAAAATGGTTTGCATTTGATTTGAAGGCCCAAAGGGCTAATATTCATTACAATTAAAACGTAGATCTCATTACATCAAAATAGGCAAAAATGGAAAGGAGACTACAACTAGAAAGGAAGGTTGGCCCTAATTTAAAGGTACTTTGCTTTAAGAAGTTCCTGACGTTTCTCGCATAAAGATCTTTTCGACCGAAGAAGTTTGATTTCAGACTCAAGTTTTCGAGCCTGTTCGACGAACTCCATGCTGAATTATAGCTCTTTAGCCATTAAGGCATCATCAAAATCTAGGAATTCACTTTTTCTTCTTTTGGCTTCATAGATTTTTGCCTAAAGTTCTTCTATTTGCTTTCTCGATGAAGCAATATCACGATCATGGCCTTCGTTCTTCTCTTTATTCTTTTGTTTAGCCTGCTCCAATTCCATTGCCTTGTTGGTTGATTCAGTGGCGGCATCCCAGGCAGCTGCCTCAGAACCAGATTTATTTTCGATCTCCCCTGTTAGCTGAGGTAGCAGCTTATGATCTGCGATAGCTTGGTCGATCATAGTGCCTATGTCCAAGATAACATTGGCAACTTTAAGGGAAGTTTATAGTAGGTCAACTTGATTAAGAAGAGCCTTCAAAGTTAACGGGGCAGAAGGATCAGCCAACATTAGTAGGAATATGTCACCTTTAAAGATCTTATCCTTAATCTTGGAAAGCACTTCATCTACAGGAGTGCTCAAAGATTGATCTTCAGACGTCGAAGCAGTGCTAAGGCTTTTCTCAGAAGAACTTTCCCTACAGCTTAACATAGCCTTCAAATATTTAAAGGGTTGGCTTTGTTTTAGAATATCCAGACCTTCTGTAGAGAGACCCCCAATACTACTTGTCAAAACTCTGCCTGGAGTGGGAAGAGTTTGGCTCTGACCCCACCCTTCATGTATGTCATCCTCCCTTTCTTCAGAGCCCTCCATCATCGTCACCAATAGCGACTAGGGTCTGATTACCTTCGTTCTCTTCCTCCATCACCATATCTTCGTTGTTGCCACCTCCTTCCTAGGGATCGACTGTTCCTTCGACATTGTGTGAATCATCTCTAGGATTGTCTCCAACTTTAACTCCTTCATCCACCACCATGTTATCTTGGTTCACCCCAACGTCATCTTCTTCGTTCGAATCAGTTTCATGATCGCAGCCACTGGTGTGGGAGTGTTGAGTAGTGGTCTTTGGTGGTGAAATATCAAGGCTGCCAGAAAGAAGTTGATTGATCTCACTCATGGAGCTTTTTTAAAATGACAATCGATAGGTGGGTTCGCCAACACTATTTAAGACATCTCCTATGGAAGCTGGCGTAAAGGAATTTATGGTGTTGGTTCAATAACGCCACCCTGAAATCAACACAATCAGAAAAAATGAGTGGTGAAATACAGTAAATAAACTAAGTAAGGTGGAGAGAAGTTTGTTTTACCTTGTCACCTGCGACCCTAGGGCTGGAGTTATCACTTTCACTTTGGGCCGCCACTATCTTCGCCATGTCTTCGGGAGTAGGCTCTTGGATGGTAAGTGCAGAAGGCCTTTTCTTGGAGAGTTTTGTTGGAGGTTGGCTCAAAGCGTCAGTGATCTTTGGTTGCTGCTTCCTCTTCCTGGAAGTTAGGTCGAGCACTGGTGACAGATCCTCTTCGTTAGAATCTATCGTGACAAGGGCTTTTGTGGGTTTATTTTGTATTTTTATGGGGGTTAGAGGATGTTTTTGAGCAGCCTGAATTAAGCATTGGAATGTTAGTATCATTAAATATAACAAAGAATAAGAAAGGGAAGACAAACATATACCTTTGTAGGCTTGCTACCTCCCCCAGTCTTTGATTCGACTGGTCTTCTGATGGTTGTTTTCTTGGGTGGAACCCTAGTGGCTAAAAGAAAATAACCTAAAGTAATTAGTGTAAGCTAAGGGTGAATAGCCTTAAAGAGGGGTATGCTTCGAGGAAAACCTGTTGTGTCACACCTTCATATATGTCTGATTCGACGCGAAAATCTTCGATCCCTATATGAAGATGCCCTTTGACACTGTCTAGAGTATGCTTAGTCGCAACCACCCGCTGAGATTTTTTCTGGGACTACTATCGAAGTATCTTAATGGAGTTCCCACAGATAAACCAATCTGGAAATGGAGGGGCAAGGGCCACTCCAAAGTCAGCATTAGGCAGTGGAGGAGATTTTGGGGGAAACAACTCGAAAGCCATTCTGTAGCGTTTCTCATGAGGAACATACGAAGGAATTTTTAGACTTTCCATTTTTTTGAAAAATTTCCTTTGAGCGTGACAGCTACTTCGCGGATGGTTCGACTAAGATCATCAGGCCTATAGGCAGTTTCAAAGTAAATTTGAAAAGCTTGGATTTCTTTGATAAGCGTGTAAGTACCTTTTCTGGTCTTTTCCTGCACAAGAAGAAAAGCTTTGTCAAAATGTTGGATAAAGGAAGAGACATCACAAAACTTTTCAATATAGTATTTGTTCCATTATCTCAAAAACCCTCGAGTGCAGAGGAAGTTAGGCTCGAAGGAGAGGGGAGTGAGTTGGTTCCTGCTAGTGTATCTGGCTATCTACTTGAGGGCGGTGGTTTCATTGTGGACTGCATTGTAGAGAAGGAGGCTACCCTTTTTATCATATATGCACTTTGGGAGAGCCTGAATTAACCCAAACTGTCGAGCAACAAGGTTGGGTTGATAGGCGATCAAAGTAACCTGAACCTTCGAGGGGTTAAATCGAAGGGTTAAGATCCTAGGGGTCAAAAAGGCTTCCCAAATCAGTAAAGATTTTGTCTCTTGTAAATAGGGCCATTATGGACCATACTTTTTGGCAGCAAATAGGGCCATGCTCGAAGTAAAAACATGGCGCTTGGCAAACATCATTATATATCCCATGAAAGTTGGTTGAAGGGCTTGTCCTTTGTCATTGGGAGTTAGCTGAGCCATTCGAATGCCTTCGATCCTTCTGTTTTTAACTTCCTTAGCTTCTTCATCAATGAGGCCTTTATTCGATAGACTTGCCTCGAACGTGGCATTAAGCCAGAGTTGTAACAGCCAAAAGGGACCAGAGACGAGGAGATTCCCTTTTCATCCAAATTCTTCAATTGAGCGACTCCATCACTCAATGACTCATAGAGGCTTGCCAGTATCATCTCACTTAGGCAAACATCATGTTCAGTATCTAGTTGATTTGCCAGGGTGAGGTATTTTCTGGCAACTTGCAGAGACTTCGAGCAGAAGACAGAATGGGACAACCACAAAGCCAAAAAAGCTATGTGTTCCATGTCAGTGACGGTGTCAATGTCTTTGCCATGATAATGTATGATGTGAGTTGATTATGTTGCTCGAGAGGTCGAAAAAGTTATGGTATCTTCAACATCAATCTCAGAGTCGTATGTAGGACCAGTGGGTTTTAGCCCTGTGATAGCGACTAAGTCGAAGAGTGTTGGTGTGGCCATGCCACATGGGAGATGAAAGGCATAATGTGTACTATCCCATAAACATAGTGAAGAAACTAACATGGAGGCACTATACTCCAATCCTACCTTCGACAACATTATCAGGTCGTAAATTCCCATATCTTTCCAATTTTGGGATTTTTCTTTTTCTATTTCCTTTAACCAATCCAAATAATTTGTTGGATCTTTGAATGTGGGGGTAGTGCGGAAAACTCTAAATCTATTGTTCATGAACCTTAAATCTATGGTTTCACTAGCATTTGGGTTTTCAGTGGCGGTTATTTTAGCCCTAGGGTTTTTTGCTTGCCCCATGGGTTTGCATTTATGGTAAGAGGGAAAGTACTCTTTGAGTTTGCTAAAACCGGTGTTTAAATCAGTTCAAGACCCATATAATGCATGAGTTTTTCCAGAAATATAAATAGGGATAAGTACCTAAGAAACATAGATTCTGCGTTGTTCCTCTATTTTAGGTTCTGGGATATATTGCTGATTACCCACCGTTACTGGATTAGGCAATGTAGTGAAATGAGGAAGCTCCGAAATATTCTTGGGAGCTTTTGATTTGATAATTATGGTCTTGATAGCTATGCTCACTTCTTTAGGGGCTTTGCTTGAGGTTGCCATTTCTATTGAAAGTTGAAAGAGGGAAATCTGGGTTTTGGTTAAAGATTGCTTGAAGATGGATAGCTAGAGCATTTGGAAGTTCAAAAAGCGTAAACTGTGAAATTGGTGAGTTTGTGGTTTTTATGGGCGTTCTTGGAAGAAAAAACGTTTCAAATCAACATTAATGGTTGACAAGTTAGTGGGACACGTGTCTTCCTTAGATAGTGTGTTGGAGAGGTGGTAATTAATGTTTAAACCCACGATTTCCTAGAGTCTAGGAAATGCGATGATTGAAAAGATTTGATTGTGGAATGAAGGGGCATGGTTAGGAAAAAGGTAATGATGACTCTGACATCTCCAGAAAGTTGGGAGAAACTGAAATTTTTTGCAACATTGGAACATTTGGCAATATGCCAAAATTGTTCAAGGTGTCGAAGCATGTTCTCAAAAAATGTCTTTTTCTCTTATGTGTCGAAAATAACATTTTTTGGGGGCAAATTGTTAGCTCATAATTTTGACGCCCATTTAAGAGTTACAAAAATGGAAATCCCATGTGAAGATGTTTTCAACCGAATTAGATGTTTTCGATTGAATCTGGTATTAACAAGACCTAGTCGAAAGTCCCTAGGTGAGAAGGGCCAGTGTGCAGACAGGACTTATAAATATTTGTTCAAATATTTTGAAGACGGTTTCGATTGGAGATTTAAAATTCAAATAAAGGAGGGAACTTTGTTCTTATCTGAAACTGCTGAAAGTACACGTGGATCATAATGGGCAGCTACATCCATGCAAAGTACCATGTGTCTCGACGTGATTGAAGGGCCGTTAAAAACAATTATTTACATTGAGTATAAATAGATGCTCCTGGTGTTAGGATCCATGTGTGTGTCAAAGTGTGTACAAAGTTTGTAAAATTTACCAAGTACCCGTGTGAAGAGGAACCGTAAATTAAGAAATGTACGTTTGTCTACACCATTGTTAGTTACTTTGAAGCAATACAATTTATCTTTACTTTTCCAGAAGTACTTCTTCATGTCAAATAGTCTTAATACTTATTCATTTCAAACATTTTCCTTTGCTGTTTAGTTATCATCATTTCTTTTACAATCTTTCTCTTTAAATCATATTAGTCTTTTACTGTCTGAGTTTTTTATCATCATTACCACAGACACTATCGAAGTGTTCATATTTACTAGAATTTACTTTAAAACAATTAGCACATGTCCTAGGATCAATTTGATTGATTCTGTAAGTAACTAGAATTAGTAATTTGGAAGATCAGCGATTGTTTACGAATTTTCATGGTAAACAATATGAAAGACTAAGAAATTTTCTTTTAGAAAATGATTTTACCAGAGGGAAGGTTGATATAACTTTGTTCTATAAAAAATTCAAAAATGATATTCTTGTTATTCAAATTTATATGGATGATATCATATTTGGTTATGCTAATATTACTCTGTGCAAGGATTTTCTAAGTTAATTCAGGAAGAGTTTGAGATGAGTCTGATGGGGGAACTCAAGTTCTTTTTGGGTATCCTGATTAATGAAAGTCCAGAATGAACACATATCCATTAAGGTAAATATAGCAAAGAACTTCTAAATAAGTTTGACATGTCAAAATGCAAGATAGCGAAAACTCCAACGCATCTTACATTTATTCTAGAGAAGGATAAGGTAAGCACAAAGGTAGAGACAAAATGTATACATAGGTATGATAGGTTCTCTCCTTTACTTAACTGCTTCTAGACCTAAAAATTTATTTAGTGTCTTTTTATGTGCTCGCTTGCAATCATATCCTAGAGAATACCACTTAATAGCTTTTAAGAGGATCTTCAGGTATCTAAAAGGTACTACTAACCTTGGCTTGTGTTATAGAAAATCAACAACATTATATTCACTCCTTTTGATGAGCCTCAGCATCTCATCACCATCCTCTTTTAACATCCCAGACTGGCCAACCAGGATAGGAGTATTATTATTCTTAACAGCAACAGGGTCAACAACAGGAACATAATTATTTGGAGAAGAAATCCCCATAGGACCAACAGGATTAACAATAGTTCTCTTCATGACGTCCTCATGGGATTTCGGCGGAGCCGAGAAAACATGACCACTACGGGTCACACCATTGACATCTGAAATGCTCACCACAAAAGTTGAGGGCAACGGCACCTCCTTTCCATCCTCCAACATGACTGCGTTATATTGGTCGGGAACAACTTTGTCTGATACATACGGAAAAGGATCCGCTGGCTTTATCACAAGAGCTGGTGATACTTTCTTCTTGCTGCCATCATACTTGATAACAGCAGGCTAAGGCATTTTAAATATGGGAGTGATAACATCAACTTCATCCTCATTACGATTCTGAAGTATCTCAATCATCGCTTGATCTATCATCTCTTGGATGTCCCTTCTCACCTAACGGCATCCTCTCTCATTGATAGTGCACACCTGGAACCTATCATGGTCATGCTCGTAGTGGCTGTGTTCATACAATAACTTATGCATCTCACCCAAGGACTGCCTTATGTCATTCACATACAAGACTTTGTATTTGCCAGGGCAACCTTGGACCATGTTAACAGCTGCTTTCCCATGCTCGGGCAATGGGTTCTTCTTTACATTTGGACCTACGTCCTCAAAAAACAATATCCCACTTCTTACACGGTCTTGCACCTTGGTCTTCAATGGATAACAGTTCTCCACATCATATCCGGGAGCACCGGAATGATACACACAATGAAGCTCGGGCTTATACCAACACTATGGATTGGTCGGTACAACGGGAGGATCTCGTGGAGTTATCAGCTTCGTCTCTATCAAGGAAGGATAAAGCTCAGCATATGTCATCAGATTCGGGTCAAAAGTTACCCTCTTCCTCTCGTAGTTACTAGTGCTGGTGTTATTATTGTTACGAGGATGGTAGGTCTGTTGTTGTTGACGATGTTGTTATTGTCGTTGATGAACTTCTATGAAAGCAGGTGCTATATGAGCTACCTGGTGTTGGTTAACGGTCGGACGCACATCCTTCCTCCTTACAGAGGGCCTTCTTTAAACATGAGAGGACACAACATGAGTCTCTCCCTCCTTCTTCCTAGAAAAGCCCCCATACTTCTTTGCTGAGGAACCATCATCTCGAGATAAACATCCTTCACGGACCCCTTCTTCTAATCTCATCCCCATATTCACCATTTCGGTGAAGTCTGAGGGAGAACTAGCGATCATTCTCTCATAGTAGAAAGAGCTCAACGTCTTCAGGAAGATCTTGGTCATCTCCTTCTCTTCCAGGGGTGGCACTATCTGAGATGCCTGTTCTCACCCTCTATGGGCGTATTCCTTGAAGGTCTCCTTATCATTCTGCGACATCACCCTCAATTGGTCCCTGTCTAGAGCCATATCCACATTATATTTGTACTATTTCACGAAGGCCTCGTCTAGATCGTTGAAAGTGTGGATGCTTGCACTCTCCATCCCCATATACCACCAGAGCGCAGCACTTATCAGGTTATCCTGAAAGTAGTGAATCAGTAGTTGATTGTTGTCGGTCTGTGTTGACATCTTGCGAGCATACATCACAAGATGGCTGAGCAGGCATGTGTTTCCCTTATACTTTTCAAAGTCAGGCACTTTGAATTTAACAGGGATCTTCACGTTGGGCACCAGGCCCAACTCAACGGCACTTTTCCCAAAGAGGTCTTTCCCCCTCAAAGTCTTCCGTTTCTTGCGCAGCTCAAGGAATTGATCTTTCATTTCATCCATTTTTTCATAAACATTCGGGCCCTCAGATGGCTCGGAATGATAAATGGTGTCTTCAACACGGGGAAGAATGTGCACAACAGGAGGTGGCACAGACAGGACCGGGGTAGATGTCGGCATAGAAGCGAGAGTAGGAGCGAAACCTCTAGTATAAAATTGGGTGGCATTCCCCAAGGGAACCCAGCTGGCATAGTCGGGGCAAAGTGGGCTGTTGCGGCAGGCACAATTGAAGTAGCTATCTCAGATATGACCATCCTCGCGGGAGGAGTTGCAGGAGTTAGTGAAGCTTGGCTCTGTCCGTCCAGAACTGACTTCATCATGGTAGTCATCCTAGCAATCTCTTACTTTAAGTCCCTGTTCTCTTGTTCGAGATGTTCCATTATCTTCGGATGATTTGCTCTGGTATTATACCGGTGCATCAGCTTGTCTTCAAAATAAATGAAGAGCAAAGAGTTAGACCATTGATCAAGAGCTTGGAACAAAACCTGCTTATGCATATGATGCATGCAATGTTTGTGCATATGATTTGTTTTGAATCTGCGGAACTTTATAGAGATCTATCTACAAATATTTGAAAATATTTAAATTTTAAGACATATATGGAATACTCATAGTAATAATATTTGGAAAATTTTTACACCAAAGAAGTAATACAATTTTGGTAACCAAATACAATACAAGAGAAAAGGAGAATGAACATTCTATGGAGCCCTAGAAGCAATCATCCAAAGCCTTCGAGATCGGAAGATAGGCAGCACAAAGCCTTTTCACCTCTCTCTCATAAGCTGCTTCCATATCGGTCTTCTCCTTGGCGAGCTGATCATACCTCCTCTTCCAGAACTTAGAGGAATGAGGAAGAAGAGAAGTAACTACATCATCAAGCTCATCAATAACCAGATGCTCTAGAAATTCTATCATTGTATCCTTATCTTTGAGTTGCTGAAGAAGTTCCTCACGCTCACGAACCCATGCATGCGAACGGTCTTCATCTTTCAACTCCTTTACTCTTTGATTAGGGAGGGTTGAAGGCCCAACCATAACTACAGGGGTAGGTCTCGGATATTCGTATGGCATGCGGTACTCAAGAGCTCTCTTCCTTACCCAGGAGGTTTAAGGTTCCAAAGCAATACAATTCTTCGGACCAAGCTCATTCCTTCCTTTCCTATGAACTTTGCGCCAGGCGCGGACCATCATATCCTTCAGGTTTTGGGGATCTTTACCCTCTTGAAAGCACAAAATGCCACACCTCATAAGGTCTTGAACCTTGGTCTTCAACGGAAAACAATTCTCCACGTCGTGGTCGGGAGCACCAGAGTGATATACACAATGCAATTCAGGCTTATACCACCACTGAGGGTTAGCAGGTATAGCTGATGGGTCTCTCGGAGTAATCAATTTCCTCTCTATCAAAGAGGGATATAATTATGCGCATGTCATCGGAATAGGATCGAAAGTGATCTTCTTCCTCTCATAACTCGTGCTAGTTTGATTACTGTTGCGAGGCTGATAGGCCTGCTGTTGAGGACGATGTTGTTGTTGCTGATACTGCTGAGATGATTGCTGATTGTTGCTATACTGCTGATACTGTTGATTGTCTCTGAAGACAGGTGCTATATGAGCCACCTGGTGCTGATTACCGGCGGGACGCACGGTCTTCCTCCTCACAGAGGGTCTTCTAGATTTCACATGGGAGGTCACAGCATGTGCCTCTCCATCTTTCTTCTTTGCAAACGCCCCATATCGTTTGGCAGAAGAGCCTTCTTCTTTGGTCAGACGTCCTTCTCTAACCCCTTCTTCTAGACGCATCCCCATATTCACCATCTCGGTGAAGTCAGAAGGAGCGCTAGCAATCATCTGTTCATAATAGAATGAACTCAAGGTCTTCAAAAAGATCTTGGTCATTTCCTTCTCTTCCAGCGGAGGCACAATCTGCGCTGCCAACTCTCTCCACCTCTGGGCGTACTCTTTGAACGTTTCCTTGTCCTTCTGGGACATGGCCCTTAGCTGATCTCTATCGGGAGCTATATCCATATTATACTTGTATTGCTTGACGAAGGCCTCGCCAAGGTCATTGAAGGATCGGATGTTCGCACTGTCCAAACCCATATACCATCTCAGAGCTGCACCGGACAGACTGTCCTGAAAGTAGTGGATGAGCAACTGGTCGTTATCAGTCTGAGTTGACATCTTCCTGGCGTACATGACCAGGTGGCTGAGAGGACAAGTATTCCCTTTGTATTTTTCAAAGTCAGGGACCTTGAATTTCACAGGAATCTTTACATTGGGAACTAAGCATAACTCGGCAGCAGACTTGCCAAAGATATCCTTTCCTCTAAGAGTCTTCAATTCCTTGCGCAGCTCAAGAAATTGGTCATTCATAGCATCCATCTTCTCATGAACATCTGGGCCCTCAGATGGCTCAGAATGATAGATGGTTTTGTCTACCCTAGGCACGGTATGCATGACAGAAGGAGGAACAGCAAGGACCGGGCTAGATGTCGGCATAGAAGCAAAAGTTGGAGCAGGGCCCTCTGGGATAAAATTGGGAGGCATCCCCCACGGAAACCCGGCTGGCATAGCTGTCGGAACAAAATATGCACTGGCCGCAGGCACAGTTGAAGAAACAATCTCAGAGATGACTGTCCTCTGGGGAGGAGTTAAAGGTGTTGGAGAAGACTGGCTCTGGGCAGCCAGGAACGATTCCATCAAAGAACTCAGTATGGCGACTTCCTCCTTGAGTTCACGGTTCTCTTGCTCGAGATGATCCATCAATTTGGAAGAGTTGGCTCTGGTGTAGTACCGGTGAGTCAGCTTGCCTTCAAAATAAATGAAGAGCACAGAGTTAGACCACGGGACCAGAAGCCGAGAACAACACCTGCTTATGCACATGATGCATGTAATGCTTGTGCATATGATTTTGTTTTTATTTCAAAGGAACTCTAGGATTTTATTTGCAAATTTTGGAAAATTTAACTGTTTTATCGCGTATGGAAATATCTCATCATATATCATCAGGAAAAAGAAGTACAGCAATGTCAATCATATACAAGAGAAAAGGAAAATAATCATCCTATAGATCCCTAGAAGCTCGGGACACAGGAAGAACATATACGCGAAGCTTTTTCACTTCCCGCTCGTAAGCTGCCTCCATATCTGCCTTTTCCTTGCCGAGTCGGTCATACCTCCTTTTCCAGAACTTGGAAGACTGAGGAAGTAGAGAAGTCCGTGTATCATCAAGATCATCAATAACCTGATGCTCGAGGAACTCAATCAGAGCGTCCTTCTCCTTAATCTGCTGAAGCAACTCTTCCCTTTCACGGATCCAGGCACGTGATAGGTCTTCGTCTCTCAACTCCTCTACTCCTTGGTTAGGGAGGGTTGAAGGCCCAGCCACAACCAAAGGTGTAGGTCTCGAATAATCGTAAGGCATGAGATACTCAGATACTCTCTTCCTTACCCAAGCAGTGTAAGGCTCCAAAGCAATGCAATTCTTAGGACCCAACTCCTTCCTTCCTTTCTTATGAACCTTGCGCCAAGCGCGAACCATTCTGGCTTTCAAGCCTTGGGGATCTTTACCCTCCTGAAAGAACACACCTTCTAACAGAACGTTATTAGGTTTATCCTTTAGGGGAAACCCAAGCTGACGACGTGCTAAAACAGGGTTGTAGTTAATCCCACCACATGTACCAAGAAGAGGCACATTGGAGAATTCACCACAAGAGTCAATAATCTGCACACCATCATATACACAGTTATACCAAGAGATATCATCATTAGTGAGAGACATAAGTCTCGTGGACCACCGTAGACATCCCTTGTTCTCCTTGAAGGCGACCCTCTGAGGTAAGTGAGAAATAAACCACTTATACAACAGAGGCAATCATCACACAATAGCGCCACTACCCTTTGCATTCCTCAGATGCAAAGAGAAATAGGTATCACCCAACAGAGTCAGAATGCGATTAAGAGCAGAAAAGATCCTAATAGCGTTCACATCCACAAACTTGTCAATGTTAGGGAATAATACCAATCCATAGATGAGAAGTACAAATATGGCTTCAAAGGCATCCTCACTCATGGCCTTCCCATAAATAGTAGCTTGAGCAATGAGGAACTCAGAAGGGAGACCTTGAATTCCACCTTTGGTAGTCATATGAGCACCAACCAGGGATTCATCTATGTGCAACATGTCAGCTATCTCTCGAGAAGTAGGAATACTCACCAAGCCACTGAACGGCAACTGATCCAGAATAGGTATACCCACAAGATAGGCATACTCCTCAAGGGTAGGCAAAAGCTGAAAGTCCGGAAACATGAAGCAACGGTACAGGGGATCATAAAACTGCACCAATACACTCATCAGACCTTCATCCACCTGAGTAGTCAGAAGAGGAAGAAGCTTCCCAAAACGAGCTTTGAAACCCAAGGGATCTAATACATAGGATGTCAGATTCCTTAACTCTTTCAAATCTGCCTGTCTGAAGTTGTACTTCTTTGATTCCTTCTTTGTCTTTCCATATCTGAAAATTTTGCAAATAAACCCCTTTATGTTCCTTGAAAATTTCCCTTTTTTTCGATGACATGGATGCAGATGAATGCATGAATGCAACAATCACACTCAAGGATCAAGCAAAGCACACCAAACAAAGGTCATGGGATGGATCATATCATCCTTAATATCAATCATCCATTTTGGTGGATTATGGTTTACACCTTATCAACACCCAAGTTCCATTGATATTAAGGCCATATGAGCGGATCGACCATGAATCAAGGGTTTGTTGCAAGTCACGAGCATGGAGTCTCGGTTAAGAACCACCCAAAGGGAGTGTACTAGGGTTTAAACCTGCCAAACATGTTCTACCAGAGGTTCCCATAGTCATCATCCCATCTTTCGAATATTATCGGAGAAAAGACTACTCGTATTCCAAAAATATCCTCAAGAGAGACTCTTATAAGTGTAGTATCGCGTAACAATCGCATCAAATCTTACATTTGAACGACCTCCGCACTACATCCTAAAAATAGGCCAAGATGGGTTTGGTAAACTAAGGTCCTTGGCTTCTAAGGTCTATATTGGAAAGAGTAATGTCTAACCACAACTTACTTGTGTGACATTATTGATCCTAACATGACCTCCACCAAGTGAATGGACTCGCAAGTCAACTTGCTAAGGAATAACTCCACACAAGTCGACAAGACTACGCCATTCTCCTATCCTAAGTGCACTCGAGTTCGGGTATAGAACTCATCTCACAAAGATCACCAAGCACAGAAGCAATTAATATATCAAGCAATTCAATCATTACATACAATACAGTAATCCCAAATTGCACAAAAAATATGTCACAAACAATATAATACAACAAGTGTGAAAAGTTGGCAAAACCCACTAGGGAGCTTTGTTCCCCAGCAGAGTCGCCACTTTTCTGTAGCGGTGTATTCGTTACCATTGGAGATATTGACTAAATCCAAGGTAAATCATACAAAGTCGAGTCGCCACCGCACTTCTATTTATCCAAAGGAAAGGTTAGAAAGCGAACTAAAACCTAAAAGTTTTACAAACAAAACTAGTAAAAGAAACAGAGATCTGGGTAAGGGGTTGGTTATGCAATGGGAAGGTGTTATGTACCCAAAATATCCTAGGTACTCCTAGGGAGCCCTTTTCACGCTTGTTGCAAAGGTTATTGTTTTTGTGAAATTTATTTGTGCAAACATGATTGAAGAGATGAGTAAAGAATATACAAGCTTATTTACATTTTGTGTTTGGATGGATGAACCCATTGCATACGTACCCTCTTATAAAAAGATTAGGATCAAAACCTCGTAGTTCGGGTAAAAAATTTCAAAACAAATGAGTGGATTGATTAGTCCAAAAGCCTTAAGGTCTTTTGTTATCAAAGGGAGAAAACTCAACCTGAAAAACCAAAGTCCACCATGTGAGGATAGCTTCAACATGCTAGTGAGGGGTTAACCCTATAATAAGCATGGAAGGCTTATTGTCCATCATTAAGGACATAGGTGAGTATTATATCTACCACAAAGATAACTCAAACCTAATAGCTAAAGGTTATGAAAAATTTGATTAAGAAATGGACATGGAACCACACAAAAAAATTGAATGGGTTATATTTACCAATTAGAAGTATGTACAAAATGGTCAAAGTTGACTTAAAGATTCAATTCACAATGAGTGTTATGAAAAGAAAGTTTGAAAATCAAAAACATAAGGCTTAGGTTTCTAATGTTGAAAACAAAGTCAAATGTTTGCACAAAAGGTTTTGGTTTGGGTTAGGATGGAGAAATGAAGAAGAAAGGGCGAGGGTTAAGAAATGAAACCACACTAGGAGTTCCTCTCTTGAGATCATATAGATGATCCAAGTAAGTTCCCATCCTTTGGAATAAGCAAGCACAAAGCAAAAGCAAACACACAAGTCTCATAAGAGATCCTCAATAAAACGGAAACAGAATGCCAATACATGGACTTATATCCGACTTCTAAGAGCAAAACAGAAATAGAATGCCTATACATGGACTTATAACTGACTCCTAACAACAAAACGGAAACAGAATGCCAATACATGGACTTATATCCGACTCCCAACCACAAACGGAAACAGAATGCCAATACATGGACTTATATCCGACTCCGAACAACAAAACGGAAACAGAATGCCAATGCATGGACTTATATCCGACTCCCAACCATAAAACAGAAACAGAATGCCAATACATGGACTTATATCCGACTCCTAACAACAAAACGGAAACAGAATGCCAATACATGGACTTATATCTGACTCCCAACCACAACAAACAAACATCAAAAGCAAACACATCAAAAGTTCACAATCAAACAATCATCACACACTATATACATACAAGAGGCTTCAAACAGAAGGGGTAGGCTTTAGTCAAGAGGGGTCATGTCAACCTCGACAAACAAGCCAAACTGTACAAGGGTAGTTTGTAGCTCTTAACCACTAACATTGAGAGTTAGGGTGAAGCTGATTAAAATGGAAATGAGGATGAGACCTCATGCTCTTAACCCTGGCCTGGGTGAGCTCATGATAAAGAAAGCGTGGGGATCCAGAAAGTGTGATCCTATTCCACTTGACAGACACTGGACAAAGATCTTGGGGTACTTGTTCAAAAGCATCAGCACGTAGTGCGAGCATTATGAACGACTCACTGAATAACGGGGGATTGGCTACTAATCCCTTTTATCCGTCAATTGGCTCAACTCCTGGAGGTCTTATCAAGTAGCACATGCCTCATCTTGGAGGTCTTTGGCACAATTGTAAACAAACACAAACAGAGCCTCTTAAGGAGGACTTTCCAGCAAAATGCCTACCAAAAAGGTGACAGGACTTCCAGACTACATGGAGTAAGAGGATAACTACCTAAGTGGTGTATCAACCACAATCCAAAGCCCAAGCAAGAGCTAAAAGCAAGCAACTAATGTACCTGTACAAAAGCTAAACAGTTAATATCTCAGTCAGAAAATCAACAGACAAACAGTGAATCTTTCCAACAAATACACAACTTAATGAACAATGCTCAAGCACTCATGAGCTCAAGAGCTCAATTAGAACCTACAAAACAAACATATGTTAGTATTCAAATCATTTACATCTCACAAAGTGAGAACAAATCAACCATCAATGCTAAATGTCCAAACCTGAAACACAAAGCACAATTAGTATATGCACAAAACATTAGTACAAAGACTAAGTTCAAAACCAAACTGAAATTCTAGTTAACAGACTTTCGATGTCACACGGGATGTTATGACATCTAATTCTGCGCAGACAAGAATTATGCAGAACGTAAAAAGTAAGTGCAGTAAATAATCACAAGGAATTGTTTACCCAGTTCGGTCCAACATGACCTACATCTGGGGGCTACCAAGCCAGGGAGGAAATCCACTATTAGTAGTATTAATTCAGACCTTAAACCAACTGTTTAACCCTATCACTTAATACCTACCCAATGCAATTTCAATCTTACACTAAGATCAGAGTTCCTACTCACTCCCCCTCAATCACCTCAGTGATTACAACCTTTAATTAAGATTGAAGATAATTATGAAGTCACACTTCAAACAACTCTTTATTTTGCTTAACAGCTTTAATCAAGATACACAGCACTCACGCTTAAAAGCTTAGAGTGACACAAAACTTACAACTCAATGAACACCCTAGTCCAATGCAATCATCTAGGTGATAATTGCTTGGCTCACAAGATACACCTAATACAAGACACACAAAAATACAGCAGTGAAGTATGATGAACAAATAAAATCTTCACGCCTAAAATCCCCGAGAACTGAATGAAGGATAGCCATCCTTTTATATTGCAGCACTTGGGCCTTGTACTTGTATTTCCTGAAATTAAGGTCAAGCATATTAACCTAATTTCCACATCTTAGGGTACTAACAAATAGGCTATTTGTTAGGTTCATTAATTGTAGCTTAGTTGTTAGTTTCCTAGATTTTAGCTCAGCTGTTGAATTCCTGAAGAATAGCCTGAGAAAAACGCTGAAACGGAAAAACTAAACAACCTACAATTTAGCATATGCTGTCAGGAATGAATGTCACAACATTCAGTTTGACATCCACATCATAGACCATATGCTAAGTCTGTTTTTCCTGAAACCATACTGTAAAAATTTGATGTATTGTATAGGACCAATCCGTCCATACTTCAGTATCAACTTACATTAATAAATGTCACAATATCCAATTTGACATTTACACATAAGGCCTTATGCCATGGTCTGTTGTTCTCCTGAAGAACAGACAGAGATACATACTGAAGTGTAGCAGAAAACCAACCTGCCTATTATTCAGTATATGCTGTCAATGATGAATGTCATAACATCCAGTTTGACATTCAGACAGTAGGCCTTGTGCCAGGTCTGTTATTCCCTTGACAAACAGACTGAAAATAAATACTGAGTTATAGAAGAACACCAACTATTCTATTCCTCAGTATCTGCTGACAGGGATGAATGTCATAATATCTACTTTGACATTCAGTAAGTCTTGTATTAGCTAAACCTGCAGCATACTACTCAAGTATGCCATGACATCAGTCAAGACATCAGAGTACAGTTAGATGATCTAACACACAATGCAGTCAAACAAACATCTCCACAGCATGTCATGACATCAGTCACGACATTAGAATCCAGCAAGTGTTTTACCATAAACTGCAGCCAATCAAACATCTACAAACTCCCCCTTTGGTAAATTTTTGGCTAAAACACTTTGTCCTCACAACAGAGTACACAGCAGCGAAAACACACATCTAGCAGGGAAATTTACCTAGCTAATACACTCAGAGTAGCAGCACACTCACACACATAGAAGTTAAATAGAAACTTCATATATCAGCACACATACAGAAGTTAAATAAAAACTTCTAATAGCAGCACACATAAACACACTCACACTCATGGAAGTGGAACATCAGCTGCAGCACAACCTCTGGATTAGAGGATCTTCAATATCTGTTTAGAAAAAATCTGTTGTCCTGGGGCACATCACAGGTGTTACTCCCCTTTTTTTTGTCAAAAATGTTGCCAAAGCAACACTTTAAATTATAGACCACAATAAACAGAATTACACACAAATGACAGAAATACGGGAAATGATTTAATCATCTGACTTAGAGTCAGCCTCATCCTCAGTGCCATCATCAGAACTGGCCTCCTCATCACCCTCTTCACTTTGCCCTGCAGTTCCTTCTGTATCCTCAGCAGCTCCACCAAGCATACCACCATCAGACATCTCCAATTGGATAATCAACTTCTCCAAAGTGTGCTTCCTTGCCTCTAGATCTTTGCAAGTTTCTCTGAGTATGGCAACGACAGCAGCCTTATCTGGTTGATTGTCAACACTTGATGTTTCTCCAATTGTCATGGCAATGTCAGGGACATGCTTACCCAGGAACAGTTTGTAATTGAAGGCCAACGGAGTCTCTCTTCTTTTCACAAAGTCATTGTCTATCAAGATGTTTGGGAATTGATTCAGCAGAATGCCACATATGAGGGAAGGGAAGGCTATAGGCCCCTTCACACTGAAGCTCCCAGCATGTTTCATGGTCTGATAAAAAATGTAGGTTCCATAGTCAAACTTTGCTTTGGTTCCAACAGCATAGATGAACTTTCCAAGCATCACAGACACAGTGGACTTATGATTTGTGGGCACCCAGTTGGCAGCTCCAACTTTGTGTAGCATAGCATACTTGACACTGAGTTTGCTGGCCACCAACTTACCTTTAAGAGGCCACTTCCTGACTTGATTTGCAGTGATGACTTGACAGATTCTGTTGTCAGTCACTTCAAGCTCTGGTTGAACTACATCCGGTTTTCCCAAATACAGGTTGATAACTGAGGAAGAGAAGTTCACACACTTGCCTCGCACATATACCTTTCTGAATTCACTTGACTTTCCATCTGCACATTCCTCAGACACATTGACAATAAACTCCTTTACTAAGGTCTCATAGAACTTTGGGAGTTGAGTCACAGTTTTTAGTAAGCCTGCTTCTTGAATCAGGTCTACAATCTCCTTACACTCCAGGGAATTCTGAGCCAGTTCCCTCTCCAAGGCCAGCCTCTTGTGATAGACGTACTTCCACCTGTTTACACTGGAGGCAAAATGGAATAACACGTTGTCAATAGGTACCTCAGGGACACTAGCAGCAAGCTTGCTAGTGGTTGGCTTCTTCTTTGACAGAGATGTTGTGACATCACAAGGGACATCAGAATCAGACTCCAAAACAACAGTCTTGGTCTTCATTTTCTTGGGCACCTCTTTGCTCCAAGATTTTTCAGGCCCATGCCCTTTCCTTTTGAGGGAACTCTCTGTCACCTTTGGAGTGGGAGAAGTTGCCACATCAGCCTTCCTTGTTGGGGACCTCTGCACCACAGTCTTCTTTCCTCTCCTCGTCCTAACCCTTTTGGCTATGCTAGGGACAACTGAGGTCAACAGTTCATTATCAGATGATTCTTCCAGATTCACTGTGTCAGCTTTAGGGTTGTCACTGACATCTTGAGTGACACGTGTAGCACCTCAAATTTGCACCTACCATTTGTACATATACATTTTCATTTTAGGTCATTAGCATTTGCATTGTCCATTGCATAGTCCATCAGTCATCAGGCAAGCTCAGTCAAGACTGGTCAGGAGATCCAGTTGTGCAAGCAAGATAGTGCATTTTCCATGGAAGCAAAGCCCTAGGGTTGGTTCATTGTGTTCATGTGACCTAGGGATCATTTTGAAGTGGTTTGGCCAAAGGTTGGATGTTCAGAGATCATCAGTCAAGATGCAATTCATCTGAAACCCTAGAAAGTCAACCAAAGTCAACTGTCAATTCAATCATGGATTTGAAGGTGGGAGGTGGTTAGAGAGGCCTCATTCATGTCCATACAAGTCTCATTTGAAATTTCAAACATCAACAATGAATAATTTGAGGTCAGATGAAAAGTTTCCAAAAATAGTAAGTGACCTGTAATTTGAAATTGCCAAAAATGGAAAGGTCTTCTCCTCAAGATTACATCATCAAGAAAGCTTCAAATGAAATGTTATCCAACATGAAAGTTGAAGATATTTCTCTTCCCTTTCCAAAAAGTCCAAGAACATGAATTTCTCATGTATGGTTGAAAAGATATGGATCAAGCATGGCCAAATGAATTTGAACTTCAAACATGCATAACTTCTAAACCATAAGGTCAAATGGAGTGGTTCTTTTTGCAACATTCATGTCTTGACATGCACTATCCAAAACATGTATCATAAGCCATGCATTTCCATCACAAAAATATTTGACTTTTCATTTGAATTTTGGAGGGAAAATCCAAATTTGAAAATTATGCATTGTCCATACATTCTAACACATGCATTTGGCTCCAAATTGGTTTTTGAAGTGATTTCCAAGCAGAAACGTGTACTGTTGCATTGCCATGCCATGCATAAGGTGCATTTTCAAATTGACATCCACACCTCATTCTCACTAATCCCTTGGCAATTGGTTAAGCATGATTAACAAGCATCATTAGCAGCTCATATATATAGCAAATCATAACAGAAAATTGGATTAACACATCACAATTCTCAGATCTGAAAATTTTCTTCACTTTGTTCTCTCACTTTTTCTCCAATTTTCTTCATATACTTTGCATCTTCCTTGATTTGTTCATGATCCCTAAGCATAATTGAGCATTTTGGAAGCAAGATTCGAAGGATTTCATGCAGATTTGAGGACTGTTGAAGCTCACACTCATCCATGGCAGTTGGAGATTCAAGCAAGATCAAGCACGATTGAGCTATTATTCTTCATCCATTCATCCATGTAAGCATTGAAGAACATCTGTTTGTGCATTACCAAGCCTGAAACCACCAGATTCACTTCTGCATCTTCTTGAAGGTTAGAATTCGAGTTCCATAATTCTTGAAATCATTAGGTGCTTATGATAGATCTTGAAACACTGAGCATGCCGAGCTTTAGATCCATGATTTCCATGCAGTATTGAGCAAGATATGTTAGATTTAAGTTTGATGTATGAAAATGTATGCATGCGATTTGCTGGATATATGTTGATTCATGATAAACCAAGCCTGGATTCATGTTGTATGATGTGAGAGGAACACGGTGATGTGATTATTTTCAATTTCTGTGCACTTTTGTTCTTGGCTGGGAAGAACATGATGAACACGTTGAAGCTGTTAGGGTTTTCATGTCCAAAATGTGTTTGATCTTCATAGCGCCTGTTTGCATGTGTTTTGATGTTTTTGATCATGCATTGGTCCATGTGGCGCTGGCTTGGCGTGATGATTGGTTCTAATTGATTGCCCGTGCCACATCAGTTAAGTGAAACGGCGCGTTTCACTTAACTAGCGCTCAATTCAAAATGGCGCTCTGTTCGATCCCTGGCTGTATCACTTTTCCAAATTGCCTTTACATATTATTTCATTTCTCCATCCATTCATGTATATGCTTCATTCATGTTTTTTTAATTTTTTCTTCACTTTAAAAAATCATAACTCCATAAATATGCATCCAAATGACATGACATTTTTTGCATCTTGTTCCTCATTATGTCTACTATTTTTTGATTATTTTTCCAGAAATTGTGCTTGGATGGAATTTAATTTTGCCTAGGGTTTGTGTATGCATGTCTATCTTGTACCTTGCTTGCCATATGCTTTGTGAAATGATGAGATTTAATCCAATGCTTGTCAAATTTGGTATGCGTAAACTAGAAATCTTGCTGGAATTTATGGTGTTGAGTTTGCAATTTTATCATGTTCCATTGTTGAGATATGCTCATGTTAATGAAGGTGTGACAATGTGTGTCATACCTTTGCTTGCTTGACTTGTCTAATTTATTTTCCATGCCAAATAAATGCCAAATGATGTGATTTTTTGCATGATGCTGCTTCTGGATGTTAGGATTTATCATGATTTTTTGTGGAATTTTTGGAATCATTTCTGATTTGTTTGAAATTTTTCATTCTGGATTGCCATTTGTGAGCTTTTGAATAGTCATGAACTTCAATGATTTGTGAAATGCTTGATGTTTATCATATGGATGTGAAATTTTGCACATTGTTTCTAGACATATTGAAGTTTGTTTTGGCTTTGATTGGACTTCTTTACCATGTACCGATTCTGTTTTAGGCTTGTGCTAAGTTGATGTATCAAATTGTGTCTCATTTGAGCTTGCTTGTGCTTACCTTGCCTTATGGAATTTGATTACCATGCTTAAACTTGTCCAAATGCCTTGAGTTTTGGTGCGTTGATCATGTTGTGTGTTCTGTTTAGCCAGGATATTTCTTGAGATTAATTGAATCATTTGTGAATTAATGTGGATTTTTTCATTCTGTTGCTTCAATGAGCTTTCAACTTGCATGCCTTGCCTTATTGGATTTGTGAAATGAATTTGGTTGATGCTATTGACATGAGACCTTTTGGATTATGTTCTTATTTTATTGAGCTTTATTCATGTCAATTTTCATGTTCTGTTTTGAATTATTTCTCCCTCTTTGACCCTAGGCCTTGTCCTAGTGGTTTGTGCTTATGTTTGAGCTTTGTTTTCAGGATAATAAGCATATGGCCATGAGGGGATTGATTCATTTGCTTGAGTTGGATTATTTGGTTGATATTGACTAATATTGACTTGTTTTGTAGGTTGATGTTTAGCTCATTTGAGTTGAGCTTGTGCATTGCACATTGTTGCATTGCTTGTTTGACTGTGTACTGTTGACTGTGGAATATTAACTGTCTGTTTAGTTCATTTGACTTGTGTACTGATTGAGCTGGATTATTTTCAGGTACATTAGTTGCTTAAGTTCATTGTGAACTTGCTTTTGCTTTGCTTGGTTGCATAAGCATTGAGGTATAATTTCTCTGACTCCATGTAGTCTGGCATACCTGTCCTGTTACTTGGGCAGGCACCTGGCTGAAGCCCTCCTTAAGAGGCAATGCTTGTGTTTGTTTATCTTTGTGCCAAGCAGGAAAAAACCTTTGATAAGGAAATTGGAAGATACAAGAGATGTGCAATCCATCTCATGCTATTCTGTGAGTCATCCACTTTGCTCACACACCTTGTGTTGATGCATTGTGGATATTAACCCAAGATCTTTGTTGAGTCAGTCATATGTGGAGAAGAGTTCCAACTTTCTGAACTCCCACTTTCATTTGTCTGAAGCTCTCCCAGGCCAGGGATAAGAGTTGTGAAGTCTTATCTTCACTTCCCATTTCATCTGCTTCACCCTAACTCTCAATGTTAGGGTTAAGAGCTAACATCACCCGATTCCAGTTGGCTTGTGTTTCACAGCCTAACCTTGTGTGAGCCTACTTTGTTTGTATATAGTGTATGCTATTTGTGTGAATGTTTGCTTTGCCTGTGCTGTTTAGGATAGCTTGCTCCCTGTGCAAGTTAGATAGAAACTTCAACCTAGGACCATGGTGAATTTACATGATAACTATTAGGCTCGAGTTAGTCTCCCTTCTAGTTTGTCATTTCCCAGTCTCTGGTTAGGCTAGTCCTTTTTCCCTGCGTAGGGGAACTACGTCGCCCTGATCCTTATACCAGATGAGGTACGTAGGCAGGAGATGAGCTGATCTCTCCGGGCGCCCTTTTGTTTTGTTTGTGTGAGTTGTTTCTCCTTTTCTGGTTGGAGTCCGACATAAGTCCAGCGATTGGCATTCGGTTTCCAGTTTGCTTGTTGGAGTCTGACGTAAGTCCAACGATTGTCAGTTGGTTTCCTATGTGTGTGTTTGTTGGTTCGGAGTCTGATGTAAGTCCAGCGATTGGCATTCGGTTTCCAGGTTTGCCTGTTTGTGTGGAGTCTGACGTAAGTCCAGCGATTGGCAGTCGGTTTCCTGTTTGTGTTTGTATTTTGTTTGGCGTGCATTAGCCGAGCTACGAGTGCTCTGATTCTTCTCTAGTCCGAGAAGATACGTATGCATAGGATGCGACATCCTAGCGAGCACGTTTTCCCCTGTCCCGAACTACGTCGACTCTGATGTCTGTGCCTGACAGACTACGTAGGCTCAGGATGCGATATCCTGCCGAGTTAGTTTCTTTTGTCTTTCCTGTGTCTCTTTTCAGCCAGTGTTTGATGTTTGAGCAGTGTTTAGCAACCTTTATCCTTCCTTTTGTGCGTGGATCCCGTCGAGTACGACGGATGCGTAGGGGTGTTAATACCTTCCCTTCGCATAACCGACTCCTGATCCTATCTCTCTTTGGTCGCGAGACCATGTCTTTTCCAGGTTTACTTCGAGCATTTCCTTTCCCTCTTTTGGGATAAATAACGCACGGTGGCGGCTCTGTTGTTTTGTTTTCCCGCCGGTTTTTCGCGTAATGCGACAGCTGGCGACTCTGCTGGGGATTAAGAGAAGTTGACCTCTTGCTGGTCCATCTTCCCTAAGCGAGTCTCTCCTAGCGCTCTCTAGGATAGGGTTTGGTTGCTTTTGTTGTTTTGTTTATTGCATTCATTTGTTTAGTGTTTGCATTAATGTGTGCATTTATGTTTGCATTCATTCATATTCATCTGTTCATCTGGCTGTGCTGTGTTGTCTCTCTGTTGGGGTGGGAGTTACTTGAGGTAAAAGGCCCAATACCCAGGCTATGAGCGAAATCTAGGAAACCTAGGAATAGAGTGATTCATGGGAAGCGGGTGGTATTGCGCCACTTAGCGGAACATCGATATCACGAGTAGTTCAGACCCTGATGGGATATTATCGTTACATACTTCGGGTGTGTATATGATGATATTCTATGAAAGGTTATTTATGCTGCGTTTCTCTCGACCTTACCCTGGCCTAGATGACACCCGTGAGTGGGGAGGGAATGATCATTATTACAGGTATAGTTGGTGACTTGTCGGTGACTTGTTGGTGACTTGTGATCCTGTTGGTGACTGGGTTTCTCAGATTGGGTTCAGATGACAGTTTATCAGATGACTTTGGGTTTCAGATGAATTGTGGTTCCGAGTTCAAGCCGAAGCTTTGATCCTGTGTTCCGAGATGCACAGCCTGCCAGTCTTGTCTGCATCATTTGCATCATAGCATGTTTATTTTCAAAAAGAAACGCAATAAAAAAAAAGAATTGAAAAAAAAAAAAAGAAGAAAAGAAAAAGGAAAAAAGCTAATCTCTGCATGCATATCATTTCTCAGGTACATTCCAGAGTCTATTCACTGATAGAGATGGCAACAATCCCGGAGTTGAAGCGGAAGACTTGTTCCTACAGTTTCCACCGTGAGCCTTTGACGTCTCTGATAGAGTTGAGCAACCTTGTGACCAGTGGTAATCAGAAGGGGTTTGATGATCAGTATGGGGATATTCTGACACTGTTGAAGATGGTAGTTGATCCAGTGCCGTTGCAGACTCTTCTATAGTTTTATGACCCGGGAGCTTCGTTGTTTCACCTTTCAGGATTATCAGTTGGTACCTACTCTTGAGGAGTACTCCATTCTGCTGAATGTTCCGATCCGGTATCAGGTTCCTTTCCTGGATGTGCCTAAGGAGGTTGATTTCAGAGTTGTCTCCAGAGCTCTCCATTTGGGTATCAAAGAAGTCAGTGATAATTGGAGGTCCAGTGGGGATGTCGTGGGTTTGCCTTTGAAATTTCTGTCGAGGATTGCTAGAGGAGAAGTAGAGAAGGGGAATTGGGAAGCTTTTCATGCTCAGTTAGCCATCATGATTTATGGGATCGTTTTGTTTCTGAGTATGCCCAACTTTGTGGACTATGCTGCAGTCATTATCTTCCTTGGAGGAAACCTGATTCCTACTCTGTTAGCTGACACTTACTATGCTATTCACAGTAGGCATGGTAAGGATGGAGCTATCAGATGTTGTCTCCCATTGTTGCTCAGATGGTTCTTGTCTCTCCTGCCAGTCAGTGGATCTTTTGTGGAGGCATAGAGCACTCATAAGTGGACTCAGAGGGTTATGTCTCTTACTTCATATGATATCAGGTGGCAATCTTACCGGATGGATGTGCGTGATGTCATTATGAGTTGTGGAGCGTTTCGGAATGTGCCACTTGTAGGGACTAAGGGTTGCATCAATTACAACCCGGTTCTCTCTCTTCGCCAGTTGGGGTTCGTGATGAATGGAAGACCACTTGAAGCTGAGATAGTTGAAAGTGTGTATTTTGAGAAGCGAAGTGACCCTGCTAAATTGGAGCAGATAGGAAGAGCTTGGAAATCTATTGGTGTTAAGGATGGAGCTGTCTTAGGGAAGAAGTTTGCCATTGTTATGCCTAACTACACCGAGTGGGTCAAGAAGAGAGTGGAGACTTTGCTGTTGCCCTACGATAGGATGAATCCTTTGCAAGTGCAACCACCTTTGATCCTTGCTGAGAGTGTACCTGCTGAGCAGTACAAACAAGCCCTGATGGAGAATCGTAGGTTGAAGGAGAAAGAGCAAGATGCCCAGATGGAGTTGTAACAAGCCAAAGCTGACAAGTTGAACCTGACTCATCAACTCAGAGACATCCAGAGTGTAGATATGGGTGGAGTAAGGAGCAAAAAGAGATCTTATGAAGAGATGGAGAACTTGTTGAATGCAGAACACCGAGAGTGCTTGAGGCTGCAGAGAGCTGAGGCCAGTTATCGGAAGAAGATCAGAGAATTGGAGAAGCAACTCAGAGACAAAGATATCCAGTTGAAGAAGGAAGTCGACTTGAGACTTACATCAGAGGACCAACTTGGAGGAGAAGTTGTGGAGCTCAAAAGACAGTTGAAGGAGAAGCTCACTCCCTTGCCAGAATGTTCAGAGTGTGACCTGTTGATAGACCAGTGTCAGTACTTGAAGACGCTCATTCCTGGAAGTCGTTTGTCTTAGCTTGTATTCCTGATGTTTATGGTGAGAATCACCCCCAAGCTTGTTGGGTGGGATTCATTGTTGTACTCCGATTATTTTGGATCTTTGTTAACTGTGTTGTATGATCCTGTTAATCTTATCTATAGATGAGGTTGTTGGTTTCACCTTGTACTCATTGCTCTTGTGTATGTTGTTCCTGTGCTTCTGTGGTGTTCTTGTTGCAGGTTGCCATCTTTCGAAGATGAATCAGACTCTTTGAATGCCTGAGAAATGAACATGTCATGTGCATCATGTGCATTAGCATCATACTCATATCATTTTGCATAACAGGTGTTCTCGTTCGCGACTTCTCACTCTGGTTCCTGTGTCAGGTAGGATAGCTGATCAGAGACCGCACCGTTATTCAACCAGACTCAATCAACAGAGAAGTATGGATCAAGTTCAGACGGAGTTGGCTGAGATGAGGGCGAACATGGCCCAGTTTATGACGATGATGCAAGGGGTTGCGCAAGGTCAAAAGAGGAGCTTAGAGCCCTGGTTCAGAGACAGGAGACCGTGATTCCGCAGTCCAACCGAGCGTCGCCGGTGGGCGTGCCTATTCATGAGAATGTTAATGTTGTTGCTCCCGCCAATGACTATGCTGTGGGTGATGAGTTAAGAGGGATCCGAATCAACGGACAGCTTCTTGCTGCAGAGACTGTCAATGTCAGAGCTACCCGGGCTCCTGTTCGTCATCCTGCTCCGATTGTTGATAGACAAGAGGACATGTTCACACTGCTGAGTGAAGATAATGAAGTTGTTGGAAGGGTCGAAGAGAGGGACCGTAAGGTGGATGCCCTTGCTAAGAAAATAAGAGCCATGGAATGTCAGAATTCCTTGGGTTTCGATGTGACCAACATGGGTCTGGTAGAGGGGTTGAGGATTCCCTACAAATTCAAAGCACCCTCATTCGACAAATACAACGGTACTTCTTGCCCTCGCACCCATGTGCAGGCCTATTATCGGAAAATCTCTGCTTACACAAATGATGAGAAGATGTGGATGTATTTCTTCCAGGATAGCTTATCTTGGGCTTCCTTGGATTGGTACATGGAGCTGAAGAAAGATTCTATCCGCTGCTGGAGGGATCTGGGTGAAGCCTTCTTAAGGCAGTATAAGCATAATATGGACATGGCGCCGAGCCGGACTCAGCTGCAAAGTCTTTGTCAAAAATCCGGAGAAAGCTTCAAGGAGTACGTACGCCCAGAGGTGGCGTGAATTGGCTGCAAGAGTACAACCCCCTATGCTGGAGAGGGAGTTGACTGATATGTTCATTGGTACTCTACAAGGTGTTTTCATGGACCAGATGGGAAGCTGCCCATTCGGTAGTTTTTCAGATGTGGTGATCTGTGGTGAGAGGACAGAGAGCCTGATCAAAGCTGGTAAAATTCAAGATGTGGGTTCTTCATCGTCCAAGAAACCTTTTGCTGGGGCACCTCGCCGGAGAGAGGGTGAAGCCAGTGCTGTGCAACATGGCCGAAGAGGTGTGAACAGAAACCAGTATCGCCAGGTTGCTGCTGTGACCATTCCAGCACCTCGACCTCGTCAACAACAGCAACAAAAGAGGGTTCAACAACAACCGCCACAACAGCAACGTCCGTATCAGCCAAGGCAGAGGATGCCTGATTGGCGTTTCGACCCATTGCCAATGACCTACGCTGAGTTGCTACTTGAGTTGCTCAGACTAGGGTTTGTTGAATTGAGGACCATGGCACCGTTGACAAAAATACCACGTGGGTATGATGCCAACGTGCGTTGTGACTTTCACTCTGGTGCACCGGGGCACCATATTGAGAACTGCAGGGCTTTTCATCATAAAGTCCAGGACCTAATTGACGCTAAAACTATCAATTTTGCTCCTATGCCGAATGTTGTAAATAACCCTATGCCGCCGCATGGTGCGCACCGAGTAAACAATATTGAAGGGGTAGAAGCTGAAGATCTGGTAGTCAGTGTGGAAGATATTCAGACTTCTTTGTTGGTTGTAAAGGGTCGTTTGTTGAATGGAGGTATCTACCCGGGCTGTTGTGAGAATTGTGTTGATTGTGCTGAATCAGAAAATGGCTGTGATCAGTTGAGGGTTGGTATCCAGGGTTTGATGGATGAGGGTTGTTTGCAATTCAGTCGGGTTGGTCGAGATCGTGGGATAGTGTCAACCGTCACTATCTTTTTCAAACCGTCTGAAGGACGTGGCCAGAGGGTTGTTAGTGCACCTACAGCTAGTGGTACTCCTGTTATCATCTCTGCACCAGTAACCGTCAGTACTCCAACTACAATCGTTGCGCCAGTCAGAAGGGTTGTTGATAGTAAGGCTGTGCCATGGAAATATGATAATGCCTACCGCAACAATCGGAGGGCTGAGAATCAGGTCAGGCCAGTGAATCAAGCGCCTGTGACAATTGGTGTGCCAGTAAGAACTCCTGTGATTGTGAGTCCCGTTGTGGACAATGTTGAAGGACCAGGAGGTTTTACTCGAAGTGGACGTCTGTTTGCTCCACAACCGTTGAGGGATGCTAACGCTGAGGCTTCTGCTAAGTCAAAGGGCAAACAGGCGGTTGACGAGGAACCTGCTCAGAAGGAGGCGCCTGAGGGTTCGTTTGAGAAGGACGTGGAGGAGTTCATGAAAATAATTAAGAAGAGCGACTACAAGATTGTAGATCAACTCAATCAAACTCCGTCCAAGATCTCTATACTCTCATTGCTTCTGTGCTCTGAGGCCCATCGTAACGCCTTGTTGAAGATGCTGAATATGGCGTATGTGCCTCAGGAGATCTCCGTCAACCAGCTGGAGGGTGTGATTGCTAATGTGAGCACCAGGCATGGTTTGGGGTTCACTGACTTGGACTTGACGCCTGAAGGGCGTAATCATAATAAGGCCTTGCATATCACCATGGAGTGCAAGGGTGCTGTTTTGTCTCACGTGTTGGTGGACACTGGCTCGTCGCTGAATGTGCTGCCTAAGCAGATTTTGAAGAAGATATATGTTGAAGGGGTTGTCCTCACTCCTAGTGACCTGATTGTTCGTGCATTTGACGGATCCAAACGTTCTGTCTTTGGTGAAGTCACCTTGCCAGTGAAGATAGGTCCGAAGGTTTTTGATATTATCTTCTATGTTATGGACATTCAACCCGCTTACAGTTGTTTGTTGGGGCGTCCGTGGATTCATGCAGCAGGGGCAGTTTCGTCGACTCTCCACCAGAAGTTGAAATATGTCTGGAACAGTCAGATTGTGACCGTATGCGGTGAAGAAGATATTCTGGTGAGTCACTTATCCTCTTTCAAATATGTAGAGGTGGATGGCGAGATCCATGAGACCTTATGCCAGTCATTTGAGACTGTTGCTCTTGAGAGGGTGGCTTTCGCTGATCAGAAGAAGCCAGGTGCCTCGATTGCATCCTATAAGCAGGCCAAGGAGGTTGTTGACTCCGGTAGAGCTGAAGGCTGGGGCAAGATGGTGGATTTGCCTATCAAGGAAGATAAGTTTGGTATTGGCTATCAACCCTTGCAGGCGGAGCAGGGAATGCAGACAGGTCCGAGTACCTTTACCAGCGCTGGGCTGATGAATCACGGTGACGTCTTTGCAGCCGATGTTGAAGACTGTGATAGTGATTGTGACCTTGACAACTGGGTTCGCCCGTGTGCACCAGGGGAGTCGGTCAACAACTGGACGGCAGAAGATGTGGTCCAAGGTACTCTTCAAACAGAGTAATTTTCTTTTGTTTTTTCATTCTGCACAAAACCCTACGTTCTGCCCAAGGCGTAGTGGTTCATTGTAGGGCCTCAGCATGTTTTCAATGATTATCATTAATAAAGGACGTTTTGCAAACAATTTTGTGATCCCTGTCTTTCTATTTCTGTTTTCATTTTTCAAATAAAGTAAAAATGGCAATGTTTTTGTTTTTGTGACTTTATTGAACTCTTTTTCTAAAACAAAGCATTAAACATGCAGAAGTGATCTCACGGAATCCACTATGAACAGTTCTGTTATGGCTCAGTACGATTTCAATAATCCCATCTACCAAGCTGAAGAGGAGAGTGAGGAAGACTGTGAGCTCCCTAAAGAATTGGTCAGATTATTGAAGCAGGAGGAAAGGGTCATCCAACCTCATCAGGAGGAGTTGGAGATTGTTAATCTTGGTACTGAGGACGCCAGAAGGGATATTAAGATCGGGGCTGCTTTGAAAGCAGAGGTCAAGAGCAAATTGATTGAGATGCTGAGAGAGTATGTGGAGATATTCGCCTGGTCTTATCAAGATATGCCTAGGTTGGATACTGATATTGTGGTGCATAGGCTACCTCTCAGAGAAGATTTTCGTTCGGTCAAGCAAAAGCTTCGGAGAACAAGTCCTGATATGGCCGTTAAGATCAAGGAAGAAGTCCAGAAGCAGTTTGATGCGGGTTTCTTGTCAGTTACTACTTATCCCCCATGGGTGGCCAACATCGTTCCCGTGCCGAAGAAGGATGGCAAAGTCAGAATGTGTGTCGATTACCGGGATTTGAATAGAGCGAGTTCGAAAGATGATTTCCCATTACCTCACATTGATGTATTGGTGGATAACACGGCTCAATCCTCGGTTTTCTCTTTCATGGATGGTTTCTCTGGTTATAATCAGATTAAGATGGCGCCAGAAGACATGGAAAAGACGACATTCATTACACCTTGGGGCACGTTTTGCTATAAGGTGATGCCATTTGGGCTGAAGAATGCCGGTGCTACCTATCAGAGGGCTATGACGACTCTCTTTCATGACATGATGCACAAAGAGATTGAAGTGTACGTGGATGATATGATTGCGAAGTCGCAAACAGAAGAGGAGCATCTGGTAAATTTGCAGAAGTTGTTTGACAGACTGAGAAAGTTCAAGTTGAGGCTGAATCCGAACAAGTGTACGTTTGGTGTGAGATCTGGGAAGCTGTTAGGCTTCATTGTCAGTGAGAAAGGGATTGAGGTTGATCCAGCAAAAGTCAAAGCTATTCAAGAGATGCCTAAACCAAAAACAAAGAAGCAGGTTCGTGAGTTTTTAGGGAGATTGAACTACATTGCACGGTTTGTATCTCACCTAACTGCCACGTGTGAACCGATATTCAAATTGCTAAGAAAGAATCAAGCAATCAGGTGGAATGATGATTGTCAGAAAGCTTTTGACAAGATAAAAGAGTATTTACAGAAACCTCCAGTCCTTATCCCTCTAGTTCCTGGGAGACCTATAATAATGTACCTTTCAGTGACTGAGAATTCGATGGGGTGTGTATTGGGACAGCATGACGAGTCCGGTCGAAAAGAGCATGCCATATACTACCTTAGCAAAACGTTTACCGACTGTGAAATCAAATATTCACAGCTTGAGAAAACTTGCTGTGCTTTGGCCTGGGCTGCTCGCCGACTGAGGCAGTATATGTTGAACCATACCACTTTGTTGATTTCTAAGATGGATCCAGTGAAGTACATCTTTGAGAAGCCGGCTCTCACCGAACGTGTTGCCCGTTGGCAAATGATCTTAACTGAGTATGATATCCAGTACACGTCACAGAAGGCCATCAAAGGTAGTATTCTGTCAGACTACCTTGCCGAGCAACCGATCGATGATTATCAGCCGATGATGTTTGAATTCCCTGATGAAGACATCATGTATCTGAAGATGAAAGATTGTGAAGAGCCTCTTGTCGAGGAAGGACCGGATCCTGATGACAAGTGGACATTGATGTTTGATGGGGCCGTGAATGTGAATGGTAACGATATTGGTGCAGTGCTTATTAATCCAAAAGGTGCTCATATACCTTTTTCTGCCAGATTGACTTTTGACGTCACCAACAACGAGGCTGAGTATGAGGCTTGCATCATGGGGATAAAAGAAGCCATCGATCTGAGGATCAAAACGCTTGACATTTATGGAGATTCCGCTCTAGTGATTAACCAGGTCAATGGAGATTGGAATACCAACCAGCCGCATTTGATTCCGTATAGAGATTACACCAGGAGAATACTGACGTTCTTCAAGAAGGTGAAATTGTATCATGTCCCCCGGGATGAGAATTAGATGGCTGATGCCTTGGCTACTTTGTCTTCTATGATCAAAGTTCATTGGTGGAATCATGTGCCACATGTTGCGGTGAATCGACTTGAGAGGCATGCGTATGTGTTTGCAGCCGGGTCTGTTGTTGATGAGAAGCCGTGGTACTATGATATCAAGAACTTCCTCAAGAGTCAGGAGTATCCTGAAGGTGCATCAAAGAATGACAAGAAAACCCTGAGAAGGCTAGCTGGAAGCTTTTATTTGAATCAGGATGATGTGTTGTACAAGAGGAACTTTGACATGGTTCTGCTCAGATGCATGGATAGACACGAAGCAGACATGTTGATGCAGGAAGTGCATGAAGGTTCGTTCGGTACCCATGCTGGTGGTCATGCAATGTCAAAGAAATTGTTGAGAGCCGGTTATTACTGGATGACTATGGAATCCGATTGTTTCAAGTACGCTCGGAAGTGCCATAAGTGTCAAATCTATGCTGATAAGGTGCATGTACCACCAAGCCCTCTGAATGTCATGAATTCACCTTGGCCGTTTGCCATGTGAGGCATTGATATGATTGGGAGGATTGAGCCTACTGCTTCAAATGGACATCGCTTCATCCTGGTTGCGATTGATTACTTCACCAAATGGGTGGAAGCAGCTTCCTATGCTAATGTTACTAAACAAGTGGTTGCCCGGTTCATCAAGAGAGAAATCATCTGTCGTTACAGCGTTCCTGAGAGAATCATCACTGACAATGGTTCAAATCTCAATAACAAGATGATGAAAGAGCTTTGTAGAGATTTCAAGATTGAACATCACAATTCTTCTCCTTACAGACCGAAGATGAATGGTGCTGTAGAGGCGGCAAACAAGAATATTAAGAAGATTGTGCAGAAGATGGTCGTGACGTACAAGGATTGGCATGAGATGCTGCCTTTCGCTTTGCATGGGTACCGTACCTCAGTGCGTACGTCGACCGGGGCAACCCCATACTCCCTTGTGTATGGTATGGAAGCAGTCCTACCCGTTGAAGTGGAGATCCCTTCTCTGAGGGTTTTGTTAGATGTCAAGCTGGATGAAGCCGAATGGATTCGAACAAGGTTTAACGAGTTGAGCCTTATCGAAGAGAGACGGCTAGCAGCTGTATGCCATAGGTAATTGTATCAGAGAAGAATGAAGAGAGCCTTTGATCAGAAAGTGCGTCCTCGAAGCTATCAAACTGGTGATCTAGTTTTGAAGAGGATCCTTCCTCCCGGTACAGATAATAGGGGCAAGTGAACTCCTAATTATGAAGGTCCATATGTTGTGAAGAAGGTCTTCTCCGGTGGAGCCTTGATGCTTACAACTATGGATGGTGAAGATTTCCCGTCCCCTGTTAACTCAGATGTAGTCAAAAAATACTTCGCGTAAATTGACCCGCTGGACAAAAAGAACAAAAGAGTCCAGGCAAAAAAAGGGCATCCCGGCGAACTAAAAAACAGAAAGAAAAGGTTCGGGCAAAAATTAGGGATAAAAATGAAAAGAATTTGTACACCCGGTAAGTCGAAAACCCGCAAGGGCGGCTTAGGCAAAAATGGGTATCCCGGTGGATTGAAAACCCGAAAGGGCGATCCAGGCAAAAGAGGGATTAAAGCGAAGACTACAGTCTGAGTTATCTGCACTTCATTACGCTTCGTCGTCTGCCATCTCCAAAGATGTGATCGGTCCAGTCATTCTTCTCAGAAAGCAAGGAAGTTGGGAGGAAAACTAATGATCTGTGAGTTATAATAGAATTGGGAAATAGTGGATGCCGTGTTCACATTGCCATTAGGATAGATTTTCTCCTGTTGTGCGCAATTACCTCTTTCTAGGAATTGCTTCCTAATGTATTCGCCTTTTCGGGCCCATTTTCAATCAATAAAAGTCGTTATTCAGATAAATAACTCTCTTGTTTTTATTTTTACTGTTTTGTTTGCAAAAACGTGCGAATTTTTGATAAACATTGCATATAAAAACATGAAGGCTAAACAATAACGTGCAGAAAAATAAAACATTTGAAAATCATTTTGAATGTTGAGGACACTCGAGCGCATCTTGTCCATGCAAACCCCTGGGGCATGTATGTTATGCTGTTTTGCAGGTTGTCATCTGTGAGGACGATTCCCCAACAGATATTTCCCCAGTTGAGTTCCCCACTGAGCCAGAAGGGTGTTGTATCCCCAACGGTGGTATCAGTGGAGTAGTGCTATCCCCCAACAGTCTGATTTGAAGTACTGTTATCCCCAGCGTGGTCGTGAGCGCTTATTTCAGCAAGGTTGCGGATGTTTATTCCCAGCACAGAGTCTGGTATATTACTTTCCCCACCAGAGTTTGCTTTTCCTCAGCAAGGTTGTGGTCTATCCCCAACACAGGGTCTGGTGTGTTATCCCCAATAGAGTTGCTTTTCTTAGCAGATCTCCCGAGCAGAGGTTTGTGTTGATGGTTTTCCCCAGCAGGTTCCCCGAGTGGATCAGGTCCGGTGGAGATTATCTACAGCAGAGTTTATCCTACCTGTGGATTGGACGAGTTTTCCCCAATGGTTTATTTCCCAAAGCAGAGTTTATTCTACTTGTGGATTGGCAACTCTCCCTAGTGAAGTTGCCTTGCTTTTTCCTCAGCAAAGTCGCCTTGTTTGTTTCCCAAGCAGAGTCCCCGAGTGGATTGGGATCCTTCCCTAGCAGTGGTTATATTTCTCCAGCATGAGTGAGAAGTCGGTGCTCTCCCCGCAGAGTATTCCTCAAGCAGAGTCTCCCCACAGAGTTGGAGTACTTGATCAGTTTTGCTCCCCAGCAGGAGTTTATCATTTGCATTTGGCATGTAGTAACCATTGCATCCTCAAATCGCGTAGCATTTCCATTTGATATGGAGCATTACGCCATAGAAAAATTCAAACATATGCATTCATGTGTTGAAACCCAATCAGACCATATCCCCGGCAGAGGCGGATCTTTGTTCAACATCTGTACAACACGTTTGCTACAGTTGCTCCTGACAGCATTCAGGATTGATATTCTCCCAGAGAGGTTCATTTCCGTACCCGCAGTTGGAAGGAAAGCTTGTTTCTCCCCAGTGAGATCCCCGGCAAGTGTTTAGACTTGCCTCGACGTATGTAGATGTCATCCTGGGATACCAGTAAGTATCGTGTCAGCACCCGCGTGTGTTCTTTCTTTAGTGTCGGTAAACACCATTCTTTCGGTGACGGTAAACATCGAGTCTCGCCTCCAGTCATTCGTTAATGTCTGGTCTTCTTTGGATGCCGGTAAACATCATCTTTAGATGTTCGTAATACCCTTATTCCTCCTCAGATTCACCTCTCCATTGGTTTCGATAAACGTTGAGTTTTTCCCATTCGTCCGTTGACGTCTGGTTGTATCCCTTTCTTCCCAAGTAGGGTCACCTCTCCGTTGGTTTTGGTAAACGTTGAGTTTTTCCCAATCGTCCGTTGACGTTTGGTTGAGTTATATTTTCTCTCCCCAGAGAGTCACCTCTCCGTTGGTTTCGATAAACGTTGAGTTTTTCCTATTTGTCCGTTGACGTATAGTGATGCCTTTCCCCTCAGAGTCACCTCTCCGTTGGTGTCGGTAAACGTTGAGTTTTTCGTATTCGTCCGTTGACGTCTAGTTGTATCTTCCCCAGTAGAGCTCCTCCTTCTCTGTTGGTGTCGATAAACGTCGAGCTTCTCCCGTTCGTCCGTTGACGTCTGGCCGAGTCTTTCCAGTCATTCATTAATGTCTGGTCACCTCTCCGTTGGTTTTGGTAAACGTTGAGTTTTTCCCATTCGTCCGTTGACGTATGGTTGCCTTGCTTTCCAGTCATTCATTAATGTTTGGTTACCTCTCCGTTGGTTTCGATAAACGTTGAGTTTTTCCCATGTCGTATGGTTGTACCCTTCCCGGTCATTCATTAATGTCCGTTCTCCTTCTCCGTTGGTGTCGATAAACGTCGAGCTTCTCCTTCTCCGTTGGTGTCGATAAACGTCGAGCTTCTCCTTCTCCATTGGTGTCGATAAACGTCGAGCTTCCCTTTCGTCCGTTGGCGTCTGGTCGAGTCTTCCCAGCTTCCGTTGTTGTCTGGTCTCCTTCTCCGTTGGTGTCGATAAACGTCGAGCTTCTCCCGTTCGTCCATTAACGTCTGGTCGAGTCTTTCCCAGTCATCCGTAGATGTCTGGTTACCTCTCCGTTGGTTTCGATAAACGTCGAGTTTTTCCTGGTCGTCCGTTGGCGTCTAGTTGTGATTTCTATTCCCATTCATCGTCTTTCGATGTCTGAATGTGGCTGTACCTTTGAGAGAAAAAACCAAAATCTCCCGTAATAAATATCAGATCCCAGTGGAAGCTTCCTTTGGTGAACTTTCCTTTCTTGGATCCCCGCAGTTGTGCAAATTTCCACGGTTCTTTGGTATTCAATCCCTGTTTACCCTAAAAGTCTGACAACCATTGCTCTCATCCATTCGGGTTCCCAGTTGATTGAATAGGGGCAGCTGTAGCACCTCAAATTTGCACCTACCATTTGTACATATACATTTTCATTTTAGGTCATTAGAATTTGCATTGTCCATTGCATAGTCCATCAGTCATCAGGCAAGCTCAGTCAAGACTGGTCAGGAGATCCAGTTGTGCAAACAAGCAAGTGCATTTTCCATGGAAGCAAAGCCCTAGGGTTGGTTCATTGTGTTCATGTGACCTAGGGATCATTTTGAAGTGGTTTGGCCAAAGGTTGGATGTTCAGAGATCATCAGTCAAGATGCAATTCATCTGAAACCCTAGAAAGTCAACCAAAGTCAACTGTCAATTCAATCATGGATTTGAAGGTGGGAGGTGGTTAGAGAGGCCTCATTCATGTCCATACAAGTCTCATTTGACATTTCAAACATCAACAATGAATAATTTGAGGTCAGATGACAAGTTTCCAAAAATAGTAAGTGACTTGTAATTTGAAATTGCCAAAAATGGAAAGGTCTTCTCCTCAAGATTACATCATCAAGAAAGCTTCAAATGAAATTTTGTCCAACATTAAAGTTGAAGATATTTCTCTTCCCTTTCCAAAAAGTCCAAGAACATGAATTTCTCATGTATGGTTGAAAAGATATGGATCAAGCATGGCCAAATGAATTTGAACTTCAAACATGCATAACTTCTAAACCATAAGGTCAAATGGAGTGGTTCTTTTTGCAACATTCATGTCTTGACATGCACTATCCAAAACATGTATCATAAGCCATGCATTTCCATCACAAAAATATTTGACTTTTCATTTGAATTTTGGAGGGAAAATCCAAATTTGAAAATTATGCATTGTCCATACATTCTAACACATGCATTTGGCTCCAAATTGGTTTTTGAAGTGATTTCCAAGCAGAAACGTGTACTGTTGCATTGCCATGCCATGCATAAGGTGCATTTTCAAATTGACATCCACACCTCATTATCACTAATCCCTTGGCAATTGGTTAAGCATGATTAACAAGCATCATTAGCAACTCATATATATAGCAAATCATAACAGAAAGTTGGATTAACACATCACAATTCTCAGATCTGAAAATTTTCTTCACTTTGTTCTCTCACTTTTTCTCCAATTTTCTTCATATACTTTGCATGTTCCTTGATTTGTTCATGATCCCTAAGCATAATTGAGCATTTTGGAAGCAAGATTCGAAGGATTTCATGCAGATTTGAGGACTGTTGAAGCTCACACTCATCCATGGCAGTTGGAGATTCAAGCAAGATCAAGCACGATTGAGCTATTATTCTTCATCCATTCATACATGTAAGCATTGAAGAACATCTGTTTGTGCATTACCAAGCCTGAAACCACCAGATTCACTTCTGCATCTTCTTGAAGGTTAGAATTCGAGTTCCATAATTCTTGAAATCATTAGGTGCTTATGATAGATCTTGAAACACTGAGCATGCTGAGCTTTAGATCCATGATTTCCATGCAGTATTGAGCAAGATATGTTAGATTTAAGTTTGATGTATGAAAATGTATGCGTGCGATTTGCTGGATATATGTTGATTCATGATAAACCAAGCCTGGATTCATGTTGTATGATGTGAGAGGAACACGATGATGTGATTATTTTCAATTTCTGTGCACTTTTGTTCTTGGCTGGGAAGAACATGATGAACACGTTGAAGCTGTTAGGGTTTTCATGTCCAGAATGTGTTTGATCTTCATAGTGCCTGTTTGCATGTGTTTTGATGTTTTTGATCATGCATTGGTCCATGTGGCGCTGGCTTGGCGTGATGATTGGTTCTAATTGATTGCCCGTGCCACATCAGTTAAGTGAAACGGCGCGTTTCACTTAACTAGCGCTCAATTCAAAATGGCGCTCTGTTCGATCCCTGGCTGTATCACTTTTCCAAATTGCCTTTACATATTATTTCATTTCTCCATCCATTCATGTATATGCTTCATTCATGTTTTTTTAATTTTTTCTTCACTTTAAAAAATCATAACTCCATAAATATGCATCCAAATGACATGAGATTTTTTGCATCTTGTTCCTCATTTTGTCTACTATTTTTTGATTATTTTTCCAGAAATTGTGCTTTGATGGAATTTAATTTTGCTTAGGGTTTGTGTATGCATGTCTATCTTGTACCTTGCTTGCCATATGCTTTGTGAAATGATGATATTTAATCCAATGCTTGTGAAATTTGGTATGCGTAAACTAGACATCTTGCTGGAATTTATGGTGTTGAGTTTGCAATTTTATCATGTTCCATTGTTGAGATATGCTCATGTTAATGTAGGTGTGACAATGTGTGTCATACCTTTGCTTGCTTGACTTGTCTGATTTCTTTGCCATCCCAAATAAATGCCAAATGATGTGATTTTTTGCATGATGCTACTTCTGGATGTTAGGATTGATCATGATTTTTTGTGGAATTTTTAGAATCACTTCTGATTTGTTTGAGATTTTTCTTTCTGGATTGCCATTTGTGAGCTTTTGAATAGTCATGAACTTCAATGATTTGTGAAATGCTTGATGTTTATCATATGGATGTGAAATTTTTCACATTGTTACAAGACATATTGAAGTTTGTTTTGGCTTTAATTGGACTTCTTTACCATGTACCTATTCTATTTTAGGCTTGTGCTAAGTTGATGTATCAAATTGTGTCTCATTTGAGCTTGTTTGTGCTTACCTTTCCTTATGGAATTTTATTACCATGCTTAAACTTGTCCAAATGCCTTGATTTTTGGTGTGTTGATGATGTTGTGTGTTCTGTTTAGCCAGGATTTTTCTTGAGATTAATTGAATCATTTGTGAATTAATGAGGATTTGTTCATTCTGTTGCTTCAATGAGCTTTCAACTTGCATGCCTTGCCTTATTGGATTTGTGAAATGAATTTGGTTGATGCTATTGACATGAGGCCTTTTGGATTATGTTCTTATTTGATTGAGCTTGATTCATGTCAATTTTCATGTTCTTTTTTGATTTATTTCTCCCTCTTTGACCCTAGGCCTTGTCCTAGTGGTTTGTGCTTATGTTTGAGCTTTGTTTTCAGGATAAGAAGCATATGGCCATGAGGGGATTGATTCATTTGCTTGAGTTGGATTATTTGGTTGATATTGACTAATCTTGACTTGTTTTGTAGGTTGATGTTTAGCTCATTTGAGTTGAGCTTGTGCATTGCACATTGTTGCATTGCTTGTTTGACTGTGTACTGTTGACTGTGGACTATTAACTGTCTGTTTAGTTCATTTGACTTGTGTACTGATTGAGCTGGATTGTTTTCAGGTACATTAGTTGCTTAAGTTCATTGTGAACTTGCTTTTGCTTTGCTTGGTTGCATAAGCATTGAGGTATAATTTCTCTGACTCCGTGTAGTCTGGAAGACCTGCCTGTTACTTGGGCAGGCACCTGGCTGAAGCCCTCCTTAAGAGGCAACGCTTGTGTTTGTTTATCTTTGTGCCAAGCAGGAAAAAACCTTTGATAAGGAAATTGGCAGATACAAGAGATGTGCAATCCATCTCCTGCTATTCTGTGTGTCATCCCCTTTGCTCACACACCTTGTGTTGATGCATTGTGGATATTAACCCAAGATCTTTGTTGAGTCAGTCAAATGTGGAGAAGAGTTCCAACTTTCTGAACTCCCACTTTCATTTGTCTGAAGCTCTCCCAGGCCAGGGATAAGAGTTGTGAAGTCTTATCTTCACTTCCCATTTCATCTGCTTCACCCTAACTCTCAATGTTAGGGTTAAGAGATAACATCACCCGATTCCAGTTGGCTTGTGTTTCACAGCCTAACCTTGTGTGAACCCACTTTGTTTGTATATAGTGTGTGCTATTTGTGTGAATGTTTGCTTTGCCTGTGCTGTTTAGGATAGCTTGCTCCCTGTGCAAGTTAGATAGAAACTTCAACCTAGGACCATGGTGAATTTACATGATAACTATTAGGCTCGAGTTAGTCTCCCTTCTAGTTTGTCATTTCCCAATCTCTGGTTAGGCTAGTCCTTTGTCCCTGCGTAGGGGAACTACGTCGCCCTGATCCTCATACCAGATGAGGTACGTAGGCAGGAGATGAGCTGATCTCTCCAGGCGCCCTTTTGTTTTGTTTGTGTGAGTTGTTTCTCCTTTTCTGGTTGGAGTCCGACATAAGTCCAGCAATTGGCATTCGGTTTCCAGTTTGCTTGTTGGAGTCTGACGTAAGTCCAGCGATTGGCAGTTGGTTTCCTATGTGTGTGTTTGTTGGTTCGGAGTCTGATGTAAGTCCAGCGATTGGCATTCGGTTTCCAGGTTTGCCTGTTTGCGTGGAGTCTGACGTAAGTCCAGCGATTGGCAGTCGATTTCCTGTCTGTGTTTGTGTTTTGTTTGGCGTGCGTTAGCCGAGCTACGAGTGCTCTGATTCTTCTTTAGTCCGAGAAGATACGTATGCATAGGACGTGACATCCTAGCGAGCACGTTTTCCCCTGTCCCAAACTAGGTCGACTCTGATGTTTGTGCCTGACAGACTACGTAGGCCCAGGATGCGATATCCTGCCGAGTTAGTTTCTTTTGTCTTTCTTGTGTCTCTTTTCAGCCAGTGTTTGATGTTTGAGCAGTGTTTAGCAACCTTTATCCTTCCTTTTGTGTGTGGATCCCGTCGAGTACGACGGATGCGTAGGGGTGCTAATACCTTCCCTTCGCATAACCGACTCCCGATCCTATCTCTCTTTGGTCGCGAGACCATGTCTTTTCCAGGTTTACTTCGAGCGTTCCCTTTCCCTCTTTTGGGATAAATAACGCACGGTGGCGACTCTGTTGTTTTGTTTTCCCGCCGGTTTTTCGCGTAATGCGACAACACGGACCTTCTCACCTCTCACATTGTCTAAGGGTTTGTCAAATTTTGACCCCTCAGTTTGCTCAGCATTGTTAGAAACATTCTTTCTTAAGACGACTGTGTTTTCTTGACATGCAACATTATCAGGTATGATAGTGTTCAAGGGAACGGAAACCCCAGGAACATTCTGATTGCCAGATAGTATATTAGTGACATTAGTTGCAATGGCATTATGCATATACCCCGAGCCTTCCCTGTGTTGTTCATCAAGTGCGATTGCTGATGAGAATCTAGAGACCGTTTCTTTAGGTTTTCTTGCATGAGGCGAAGTTGCAGCGTCAGCCACAGGATCCTCCCGGTTAGGTTTGCAAGACTCAGAACTGGAGGAATCAGACATGGTCGTGTAGAAGGTTGAGTCTGATTGGTGCGACATGATGAATATCTCGGAGGAGAGTTGAACAGTTTCTTTGGGAGAAAGTTTGCAAGACTGAAAGTTGAAGCGATGGAATAGGAAACGCTTGTTGCACGAGCAATGTCTATTATTTGTTGACCACTCAGAGTGCACTATTAATTGTTTAATAAGTTGACTTACTAAACAGTAAATAACTAACATCATTAGTTTCTATAATTTCTCAGAAGCGCACATTCCCTTTTTGCCCCTAACTTCGTCAGACTGAGTAGCATCCAATGTCATGACATTCTGAGTGACATTGTACTCAGTCTGCATCTGGTTCATCCATACCAGAGGTGAACACCTGCTGCCAGAAGCTAGGTACTTAGCTTCTACAGTGGACAATGATACACACATCTGTTTATCCCTTGCTACTGCACCATTTGTATGATGACCAATAGGTGACAATGACTCATAGCTTTCAATCAGACATTTTCCACAGTCTGTTATTTTATCCATAAGCAGATTTGGGATTCCTCTAATTGCTCCCTTGGATATGATCTTCTTCATTCCTTTTAAATGAAGTTGTCCAAGTCTTCCATGTCCCAACTTTACTTCCTGCTCTCCCTTGGCTAAGGGGCACTTGGAGGAGTAGAGAGAGTCTTTAGATTCCCATAGATAACAATTATCTTTGGATCTGGCTCCTCTCATCACTTCCTGATTGAAACCATTCAACACCACACATTCTCCCCTAGTGAATTGCACATTGAATCCTTGGTCACATAGCTGGCTTATGCTGATGAGATTAGCAGTTAGTCCTTTTACTAACAGCACATTACTCAGTTTTGGAACTTCAGGACGATCCAGCTTACCAACACCCTTGATTTCTCCTTTAGCTCCATCACCAAATGTCACATACCTGGTGGCATGGGGTTGTAGATCCACCAATAAGTTGCTCATCCCAGTCATATGTCTTGAGCAGCCACTATCAAAATACCAGTCTTGTCTGGTAGATGCCCTTGGAGATGTGTGAGCTAGTTTAGCAACCCATTGTTGTTTCTCAATGGGAATATTATGCTTAGATGCCTGCTGCTTAGGTCTGACTTGAGGTGTCTGATTAGCAACCCATTTTTGTTTCTTCATGGGGGCATTATGCTTAGATGCCTTCAGCTTAGGTTGGACTAGAGCTGTCTGGTTAGGATAACCATGCAGCCTGTAGCAGAAAGGTTTTATGTGACCAAATCTACCACAGTAGTGACATCTCCATCTTTGAAATTTCTTCTTCTGATGGTTACTCATCCTGGTTCCCTGATGTTGAGACATCGGTTGTGACTTCTGCTTGAGTTTCTGAACTTCAGCCTTTGATCTCTTGAGTTCAGGTGAGGATTTCTTAGCATAGCCTAAACCAGACATGGTTCCTGACTTTTGTCCCACCTTTAGAATCTCTTCCAAGGTGTCAGTTCCTTTATTCAGCATTCTGATGGATTTAGTCATTTGTTCTAGCTTAGATGTCAGCACAGGTATCTCACCATTCAAACCATCTATGACTGTCAGCTGCTTCTGTTTCTCAGCTTCCAGCTCTTTGATGAGTTTCTTCTGCTTTTCTCCTTGGATGCAAACTTCTGCACTTTTAATACATAGTTTTTTATATGAAGCAGCAAGTTCATCAAGGGTAAGTTCATCTCTACTTGAGTCATCATCAGAGGCACAGACACTGGTCAGAGCAGTGACATGTTTAGCAGATTCTCCTTCAAATTCACTCTCAGAATCTCCTTCGGACCATGTGACAGATAGCCCTTTCTTTTGCATCTTGAGAAAGGTAGGGCATTCAGCTTTAATATGACCATAACCTTCACATCCATGGCACTGGATTCCCTTGCCTTGAGTGACCTTTTCTTCATATTTTGACTTTCTACTGATGTCATATGAAGAGTTCTTGACATTAGGTCTACCCTGTTGATCAACCTTCTTTATGAACTTGTTGAACTGTCTTCCAAGCATGGCTATAGCTTCTTAAATGCTTTCATTTCCTCCAATGTTTCCTACTTCTGAATTCTCTTTAGTATTTGACACAAAAGCTATGCTTCTGTTCTTCTTTTTAGCATCCTCACATAAGCCCATTTCAAAGGTTTGGAGTGAACCAATAAGCTCATCAACCTTCTTATTGCTGATATCTTGAGCCTCTTCTATGGCTGTGACCTTCATGGCAAATCTCTTTGGCAATGATCTGAGAATCTTCCTTACAAGCTTCTCTTCAGCCATTTTCTCACCTAAGCCACCAGAAGTGTTGGCGATTTCAAGAATATTCATGTGGAAGTCATGAATAGTCTCATCTTCTTTCATCCTCAGATTTTCAAACTTGGTGGTCAGCATCTGAAGTTTAGACATCCTCACCTTGGAGGTACCTTCATGAGTTATCTTGAGGGTATCCCAGACTTCCTTAGCCAGCTCACAGTGATGCACCAGTTTGAAGATGTTTTTACTTATTCCATTGAACAATGCATTCAAGGCCTTAGAATTTCCAAGGGCTAATGCCTCTTGCTCCTTGTCCCACTCTTCTTCAGGAATTTGCACACTGACTCCATCTTCACCTGTCTTCGTTGGATGTTCCCATCCTTTGTTGACAACTCTCCAGACTTTGCTATCTAGAGACCTCAAGAAGGCTATCATACGAGGCTTCCAGTTATCATAGTTAGACCCATCCAGCATGGGTGGTCTATTTGAGTATCCTACATCCTTGTCCATGGTACTAGAAAGTAACTTCCCTAGATCTCACCCAGAAATTAACAGGCAGGGTGCCTGCTCTGATGCCAATTGTAATTCTAGTTAACAGACTTTCGATGTCACACGGGATGTTATGACATCCAATTCTGCGCAGACAAGAATTATGCAGAACGTAAAAAGTAAGTGCAGTAAATAATCACAAGGAATTGTTTACCCAGTTCGGTCCAACATGACCTACGTCTGGGGGCTACCAAGCCAGGGAGGAAATCCACTTTTAGTAGTATTAATTCAGACCTTAAACCAACTATTTAACCCTATCACTTAATACCTACCCAATGCAATTTCAATCTTACACTAAGATCAGAGTTCCTACTCACTCCCCCTCAATCACCTCAGTGATTACAACCTTTAATTAAGATTAAAGATAATTATGAAGTCACACTTCAAACAACTCTTGATTTTGCTTAACAACTTTAATCAAGATACACAGCACTCACGCTTAAAAGCTTAGAGTGACACAACACTTACAACTCAATGAACACCCTAGTCCAATGCAATCATCTAGGTGATAATTTCTTGGCTCACAAGATACACCTAATACAAGACACACAAAAATACAGCAGTGAAGTATGATGAACAAATAAAATCTTCACGCCTAAAGTCCCCGAGATCTGAATGAAGGATATCCATCCTTTTATATTGCAACACTTGGGCCTTGTACTTGTATTTCCTGAAATTAAGGTCAAGCATGTTAACCTAATTTCCACATCTTAGGGTACTAACAAATAGGCTATTTGTTAGGTTCATTAATTGTAGCTTAGTTGTTAGTTTCCTAGATTTTAGCTCAGCCGTTGAATTCCTGAAGAATAGCCTGAGAAAAATGCTGAAACAGAAAAACTAAACAACCTACAATTTAGCATATGCTGTCAGGAATGAATGTCACAACATTCAGTTTGACGTCCACATCATAGAACATATGCTAAGTCTGTTTTTCCTGAAACTAGACTGTACAAATTTGCTGTACTGTATAGGACCAATCCGTCCATACTTCAGTATCAGCTTACATTAATAAATGTCACAATATCCAATTTGACATTTACACATAAGGCCTTATGCCATGGTCTGTTGTTCTCCTGAAGAACAGACAGAGATACATACTGAAGTGTAGCAGAAATCCAACCTGCCTATTATTCAGTATCTGCTGTCAATGATGAATGTCATAACATCCAGTTTGACATTCAGACAGTAGGCCTTGTGCCAGGTCTGTTATTCCCTTGACAAACAGACTGAAAATAAATACTGAGTTATAGAAGAACACCAACTGTTCTATTCCTCAGTATCTGCTGACAGGGATGAATGTCATAACATCTAGTTTGACATTCAGTAAGTCCTGTATTAGCTAAACCTGCAGCATACTACTCAAGTATGTCATGACATCAGTCAAGACATCAGAGTACAGTTAGATGATCTAACACACAATGCAGTCAAACAAACATCTCCACAGCATGTCATGACATCAGTCACGACATTAGAATCCAGCAAGTGTTTTACCATAAACTGCAGCCAATCAAACATCTACACAAACCAAATGATCAAAACAGAACTCAATCTTCCACATAATGCACCTTCACACATGTCACAAAATGTCCTCAAAAGGACCAACATCAATTCAAAAAGCAAGTAGCTCAAATGGCTCATGCTATGCAATGATCACAAAATGTGCACAAAGTGAACTTCCAATTTAGAAAATTCAAAACAAAACAAAAAAGCATGCAATGACTATGAAATTTTTTATGCAAGTTTCTCATGTCATGAACAAACATTATGCAAACAATAAACTCCAGAAAAGTTCAAATGATAGGTGAACAAAAATGCACAAATTGAATGCCAAAAATGTGACACAAATGGTCACATACATCTTCATGTGTCAAAAACAATGATAGCATATGAGAAAAAATCCAAACCAATGCTAAAAAATTCACATCATGTATGAAGATCAAGCATGCAAAAAATCAGATCAATTGGATCAAAGATGAAGATTTCACAAAGCATCGAATGCAACATATCAATTTAGCATGGCATGGATCAAAAAATTCACACATCACAAACCAGACATCAACAAATCATGAAAATAATATTTAAAAAAACTAGACATTAAAACAGAACTATGAAAAAAATTGGAGTTAATTTGGATCATTTTTCAATTTTTTATGCATTTTCTAAGATGAACAAAATAATTGACCTATTAAAAGAAATATGGAGGGAAACAAATATTTTGAATAAAGCCAGAAAAAACATGAGCCACATGATGAAGCGCGCATGGCAGATCAATGAATCACATTCAAAAAGCAAAACACACAGCTTCATTAATGCGTTGGCATCCAAGTCACTGGTCAAGGTACGCGTGGATCAGGTCAAAACAAACACAACCAATGGTTCACACACGCGAGCACACACATGGCAGCCAACTCATCTAAATGAAACGATGTGTTTCATTAAATGACTCATCATGCACACATCACCAGTCAAAGCAACACATGGCTTGGTTAATGCAAATAGAGCCAATCATTCACACACATAAGTGCATACATGGACAAACACGCAAGCAAGATGAAACGATGCGTTTCGTTTATTAGTCAGCATGCACACATCAGATTTTCAACGCACGCGTGGATAGTCAAGCAAATCCTAGCCAATGGAATGGACACGAAGCGCATAATCAACACGTAGTCAGCATACACGTCATACAAGCCCTAACAAAAACCAGACGCCGGAGCTGTAGCTCCGGTCGTCTTCCCCAGCCACATTCCGGCGAGATCAACAGAAAAATTTCCAGAATTTCACAAACTTTATACCGTTCGAACCGCCATGCAACACACATTCCAAATATCATATTCAATCATTCTAAATCATCCTAGATTTTTCAGATCGAAGACAAACATTATTGAGATCTGTAAGACCCCAATTTTGTCCCTAAGATCCCTCATGACATCATATCATAACATTGCATAGCCTCAAGGATCATCTGAGCATCTTGGCTTCCTTTCCCTTTGGGGGGGACCTCCTGTGAGTGGTTTGAGATCACCAGGCATGTTTTCATTGTATATCATTGTTTTTCTTGTTTAATCACTAACCAAAAGCACCAAAAATATGTCATCTAACATTTGTTTTGCAGTCTTAGCAACCACAGGTCAAGCAATTCAAGGAATCCCTTTGTGAATTGAGTTGATGGCATTTCCTTGAGATGAGGACCATTTGATATTATATTGAGCTTATATGAGCTAGAGGTTCACTTTGAAGCAAATTCCCCAAGTGGTAAAGGCTCAAGTTCACCAGGCATTGTCAAGGTCATCTGAGGACCAAATTATCAACTGTGCAGTCAATTAAGGGCTTTGAGGTGTGGGAAATGATTTGAGACATCCCATTCATGTTCAAACAAGGCTTATTCATCATGTCAAACATTTATCTTGAAGATTTTGAAGTCAAAGCAAAAGGTTCCCAAAATGGAAAGTGACCTGTAATTTCAAGTTTCCAAAAATGGCAAGTTTTTGGTCCACATTCAACTTGACTTTCCAAAATCAAATAAGCTTCAAATGAATTTTTGGTCAACATGAAAGCTGAAGATCTTTCTCTCCCATTTCCAAAAAGTACAAGATCATGTTCATCTGATAATTGGTTGAGAAGTTATGGTCCAATGATTGCAAAGTGTACATGGAAGTTCAACATGTCATAACTTTTGATCCAAAACTCCAAATTGGTCCACTCTTTTTGCAAAATGCTCCTTGTGACTAAGAGATTCCAAATCAACCATTGCTTTGCATGAAAGAAGCTCACATGATCAAGTGTTCATTCATGTACATTTTGGAGGGAAAACGGAGAATTCAAATTTTGTGCAAGCTACAAGCCATTTGATCATTCGATCATGTTAATTGGATGTTTTTGAGTGAAATTGCACCTTGCATGGCACTGTTCACGTGCACATTACTCATGCCACCTCACACTTTCCAAATTTGCATTTCACCTTATTTCTCCTTAATTGTCAATTAGCCATTGCTTAATTATAATTACAGCATAATTAACACACCATATATAAGCCTAATCCTAACTGCATTTGCCATAACAACACATTCTAGATCTGAAATTCAAGATTCCCTCCAAAAATTCTCTCACTTCAAACATGAAATTTCTGCACATGACTCATCATTTTTCTTGCATAATCTTGTTCATTGAGCATTATTGAGTAGGAATCAAGGCTTGGATTGAAGAATTTGGTCAAGAATCGTGCATACACAAAGCTTGAACATGAACATGGAAGCTTCAAATTAAGCTAGATCTGGTGGATTTCAATTGCTATTTCGTGCATAAAACTTCATATCAAGGTTGAGGAAGAAGATATGGAACTGGAGGAAGCTGGAAGCCACGAATTCATCACACTACACATCAAGTAAGTGGAATTTCGACCTTCACCATAGGCTGTTTCATGTACATAAAACTGTAGATCCTTTGATGCTGATGATGCTGATGGTTTTAGAATTTGAAATGGTTAGGAATTGAGGTAGATATGTTGACTTGGATTTTTGATGTTCAAAATGTTTCTCTTCGATCCGGTTGATTCGTTAGGAATTAGGCTAAATAATTGTGATATCTGTGATCTACGTTGCAAGACCTTTCCAACGGTGTATAGCATGTTAATTTCTGGAAAAAAAATTGATGCCTCCACCGGCGTACCACCGGAGAAGACGACCGGAATCACTATTCCGGCCGTCTGGTTCAGCGCCTAGGGTTTCATTTCAGACGTGCTTGCAACCTGTGTGTCCTCAGTTCGATTCCCTTGCCATGCATTTTGAAAACTCCATTTAATTTCTCCCTTAGATTGAAACGGTGCATTTCAATTAGCGCTTGTAACCATTGAGACCTGACCTCGATCCCTAGCGCATGCATTCTCATGATTTCCATTTGTTTTTCCATTAAGCGCGCTTTTGACCTGATGCTCCTGTGTTCGATTCCACGCATATGCACATTTCTGAAATTCGCTTGTGAATATTCTCATTGACCTAGCGCTTGGGTTCGATACTTGCCTATTGCATTTTCCTGAATTACATTCACATTTCATTTTTTACATGATTTTCATTTTATTTCATTTTTGTTCATCAACTTCTAAAAAATCACTAAAAATAGTATACATATCCAATTTGATCCAAACTTTTTTTCACATTCTTGTTTTGATGTCTATCGTTTTTTGATGTTAATTTCCTGATTTTTGCATTGCTGGATTTTTAATTGTGCTTGATTGTTTGAACATGATGCCATATGGATATGTTGCATTCATTTTATTGTAAAATGATCATGGTTTATCCAATTGCCTTGAAATTTGACATGCTTATTCATAACATGTGACATGATCTTTTCGCTTTTGTTTGGAATTTTTACCATTTACTACCACTGTTTTGGACACATGAACATATGTTGTAACATTTGGTGTCACATTCTTGACCTTGGTTTTGTGCATTTTCATTCATATACCATTTGTTGTCTTCTGGACTTAATTTTTGGTATGATGCTTGTTCATAACATGTTTAGTGCATATAAAAATTTTCATGATCATTGGATTCATTTATGTTTTAATGTGGATTTTCTATTCTTGATGTCCAATTTTGATCACATTGCTTGCCTTTGCCTTATTTTGATTATATGATGGCTTTGCCTTTTGATTTGGCTTTGGTCCTTTTGAGGCATTCTTCTTGTTTGATTGAATGTGCTTCATATGAAATGTTGACTTCTGTTTTGGTCATCTGACTTGCCTTTGATCCTAGTCTTTGTACTAGTGGTTTGTACTCACCAATTGTGTTTGTGTTTCAGGTATTTAGCACTAATGGTTGGTGACCTCATTATGTGAGATGCCATTTGCTTTGATTACTAACTATTGTTGTGTTGTAGGTCCATTGATGTGATGAACTCACTTGAGTGCTTGCATTTGAGACTTGCATTGTGTATAATTGTTGGATGATTCCACTGTTGTCTGTTTGGTTTTCTGAATACAATATTGACTGTCTGGCTTTTTGTACAGGTACATTAGTCGCCTTTAGCTCTTGCTTGAGCTTTGCTTTGGAGTGTGGTTGGTACACCACTTAGGTAGCCACTCTTTTCTCCATGTAGTCTGGAAGTCCTGCCACCTTTTTGGCAGGCATTTGGCTGAAGTCCTCCTTAAGAGGCCATGATTGTGTATGTTTATATTTGTGCCAAAGACCTCCTTGTTGAGGCATGTTACTTGTTAAGTCCTCCTAAGTGAAGAGGCAATTGAGAGATAGAAGGGATTAGCAATCAATCCCCTGTTAATCGTTGAGTCGTTCATTATGCTCGCACTACGTGCTGATGCTCTTGAACATAACCCAAGATCTTTGTATAGAGTCAGTAAAGTGGAATAGGGTTCTGGACCCCCACACCTTCTTTGATTCAAGCTCACCCAGGCCAGGGTTAAGAGCATGAGGTCTAATCCTCATTTCCATTTCATCAGCTTCACCCTAACTCTCAATGTTAGTGGTTAAGAGCTTCAGAACACCCCTACAGTTTTGGCTTGTTTGTCGAGGTTGATATGACCCCTGTTAACTAAAGCCCAACCTTTTTTCTGAGCCTCTTGTTTGTATATAGAGTGTGATGATTGTATTTTGTGTGTTTGCATTTGTTGCTTGTTTGTTTTAGGAGTTAGATGTAAGACCATCTATTGGCATTTTGTTTCCTATTTGTTTGAGGAGTTAGATATAAGACCATCTATTGGCATTCTGCATCCGTTTATTTTGTTGTTCAGGAGTTGGATATAAGTCCATATATTGGCATTCCGTTTCCGTTTTATTGTTCTAGAGTTGGATGTAAGTCCATTGATTGGCATTTTGTTTCCTCTTTTTGTGGCTCTCTTATTGAGACTTTTGCTTTTGCTTGTGCTTATTCCAAAGGAACATACTTGGATCATCTCTATGATCTTGAGAAAGCAACCCTGTTTGTGTGGCTTATTCCTTTTTCCCCACCTCTTGCATGCTTAACCTTGATCCATATTTCCATCCTTAACCCAAACCAGAAAATCTTTTGTGCAAACATTTGACTTGTTTTCAAAACTAGAAACCTAAGCCTTAGGCCTTTGATTTTCAAACTTTCTTTTCATAATACTCATTTTAAATGAACTCTAATTCATACTTTGACTTCATTCTGTGAATAATTCTAATTGGTTAATTCAACCCACTCAATTGTCTTTTGTGGCCCTTGTCCACTTCTTAATCAAATTTTCATGCATTAGCCATAGATTTGAATTATCCTAGTGGTTGATGTAAATCTCACCGCATCCTTAGTGATTAAATTGTAAGACTTCCCTGCTTATTATAGGGTTAACCCCTCACTAGCATGTTGAAGTTGTTCTCACATGGTGGATTGTTGGTTCAGGTCGAGTTTTCTCCCTTTGATAATGAAAGACCTTAAGGCTTTTGTTTTAAAATCAATCCACACCTTGTTTTGAAATTTTTTACCCGAACTACGGGGTTTTGATCCTTATCTTTCATGAGAGGGTACGTAGGCAATGGCTTCATCCATCCAAACACAAAAATGTAAATAAACTTGTATATTCTTTTCTCATCTCTTCAATCAATGTTTGCACATAAATAATTTCATAAACAATAACCTTTGCAACAGTTGTGAAAAGGGCTCCCTAGGAGTACCTAGGATGTTGTGGGTGCCTAACACCTTCCCATAACATAACCAACCCCCTTACCCAGATCTCTGTCTTTTACTAGTTTTGTTTGGAAAACTTTATAGGTTTTTGTTCGCTTTCTAACCATTCCTTTGGATAAATAGAAGTGCGGTGGCGACTCGACTTTGTATGATTTACCTTGGATTTAGTTAATATCTCCAATGGTAACGAATACACCGCTACAAGATCCAAACTTTAATTTCATCATACAAGCTCGATACTCATCCATTTTCAATTCTAGTTATATCTACATGCTCCAGGCAAAGAGATCTACACATTTATGGTCATAGAATAACAAAAGGAGATGATGAAATTTTGACTTACTTGAAATGGAGGTTGCTGAAATCGTGTTCTCAAGATCTCTCAAGCTCCAGATCAACTCTACTGCATCTGCCTTGAAGCTTTAAGCAAGAAGAATCAATTGAAAACACCTAGATCCACTTCAATTTCAGAAATCCATCGCCATGAAGATGCACTTGAATTGCTCGAATTCCAGCTCAATTGTCCAAAACAGAGGTTGATTCTTGATCAATGAAGGATGATGATCAAGAATCTTGAAGAATTTTTGGTGTTTGTGTGGAAAAATTCAAGATTCGAAGAGAGAGAATTTTTGGAGGGAACTTGAAAATTTGAGATCTGAAAATTTTGTTATGGTGATTGAGATTAGGGTTTGGCTTATATATGCCCTGCTAATCACACTGAAATCCAAATTAGGCTTTGTTTAATCATGATTAGTGAGAATTGGAATATCTTGCAAAATTGAAAATGAGCTCATTATGGCCATGTCCCACGTGTGCAGTACCATGTAAGGCTTGGAATCCTCTTAAAATCAACCAAGGATCATCATGGAATGGTTGTTTTGCTTGTATCATAAGCCAATTTTGAATTATGGAAATTCCCTCCAAAATGATCACATGAGAAATGATGAGCATACAAGCCTCTCTCATGCATGGAAATGGTTCATTTTAAATGTCTTGAACATGAGGAGTATTTTGCAAAAAGAATGGACCAAATTGGAGCTTTGTTCCAAAAGTTATGCCATTTTGAATTTCCATGCACACCTTATGATCAAATGACCATAACTTCTCAACCATTCATCATATGGACATGAATTAGGACTTTTTGGAAAGGGGAGACAAAGATCTACAACTTTAGTGTTCACCAAAAGTCCATTTGAAGCTTCTTTGATATTGAAAAGTCAAGTTGAAAGTGGACTAAAAACTTACCATTTTCGGAAACTTGAAATTACATGTCACTTTCCATTTTTAGTAACTTTTGTCATGACCTCAAAATCTTCAAGATAGATGTTTGAAATGACAAATAGACTTCATTTGAACATGAATGAGGTGTTTCAAATCATTTCCCCACCTCAAAGCCCTCAGTTGACTGCACAGTTGACTTTTTGGTCCTCAGATGACCTGCCATGCTTTGATGAACTTGAGCCTCTACCACTTGGGGAAATTGCTCCAAAATGAAACCCTAGCTCATGTAATCTCAATATAATGATCATGTGTTCCTCATACCAAGGAAAATATCTCAGTTCTTTCACAAAGGATGCTCTTGAAGTGCTTGACCTGTGATTGCTTAATGCTACAAAACAAAAATGTTAATGACATATTTTTGTGCTTTTGGTTAGTGAACAAAAATAAGAAAAGAAATGATATACAATTCAAGCATGCCTGGTGATCTCAAACCACTCACAAGAGATCCCTACCCAAAGGGAAAGGAAGCCAAGATGCTCAATGATCCTTGAGGCTATGCAGTGTAATGCTATGATGCCATGAGGGATCTTAGGGACAAAATTGGGATCTTACACTTATCTTCTTAAGTTTAATGAAATTTCCTTTTTCTTTATCATTCTTTATATTTATTATTTTATATTTTTAATTAATGACAGAGGGGGAGAGTAGTGGACACGATTTTGATATACTTATTTCCATTCTAAATCCCAAACATTTGACTCTGATACTTCTTACTTTTCTGACTTTGATCAGTAATCTAGGAACTTTGATAAAGTTCACCATTATTTATAAGATGTTTTTTAGTTAAGGTAACCAGATTATTCAGAAGATAATTTAACCAAGACATTGCAGAAGTTAACCAGGACTTCATAGTTAAAAAGGAATTAACTAGTCATATATAGTTTGTAAACTAAGTTCTGATTCAAGCCAATTTCCAATCAGGCGTTGATATAAGAAATTGAGAATTTCTAATCAAGTTATGATACCATTCTAAATAAGACTCTAACACAAGACAAATTCCCAATAACTAGACTTTCTGAATATGAAGTCAAGAAAGATCAGAAGATGTTTTAGCCAGGCTTCCCCATTCGATGAAGTTATTTCTTTCATGTTTATTGAAATATTTTATGTGTTAAAATTATTTTAGGTCTTAAACTCAGGGGGAGCAGGCAAACCTAATTTTGAAGTTTTTCGTTGAGAAATAATTGTATTACTATAAAACTCAGGGGGAGCTTACAAACCTCACTCTGATACTTTTATGTGATTAAACCAAGTAAAAAATATTCATCAAAATTCATGGTTTTGTCATCATCAGAAAAGGGGAGATTGTAACAACAAGATTTGGTTATACATATAACCTTATGTTTTGAAGATAACAAGACATATACTCTTAGAGAACAATTTTGTACCCTAATGGTTTTATTCAGTGTGCAGATACTAGATACAAGTTCTGACTCTGATTGAATGATGTGTGACGTCATCAGATTTTGAACCTAGTGTACTTTGAATCTGAGATATGTGTTTTACATGATAATCAATCTCTATATTTTGTACTCATCCAAAGATTTATAACTATAAAGCCTATGATTATGTCAAGCTTTGAAGTCTTGTGCTGAAATAACTCTGATGAACTATGTCACTAGAAACGGAAGACCAGGTTCTGATGAATTGGATCAAGACTCTGAAGACCAAGTTTCTGAAGATTCTCTCAACCAGACTCTTACTCTTCTTTTATGTATGCTTCATCACCTCTTTAGCATAATCCTTTGAATATATAAGATAAGATCAAAAAGTTTTTACATGAGAAAATAGTACATAGTACAAGATCAAATATTCCTTCCACTACACTGATTTTGTGGGCTAAGCACTATACTATTGTACCATTTTATCTCCCTTTTTCACAGACTGTTATGCAAGGATACAATTGCATTTAAGTATTCCCATTCTACCCTCCAAAGGATCTCTTCATTGGATATATAAAGAAGACTTGGAAGAATGGAACACTAATACATTCCAAGAGATTATCATATACATGAATAATGCATTTTGTGAAATATTTGAGAGAAAAGAAACTACATACAAGGAACCTAGTGTACTTCATATCCAGTTGGTCTTTGTGTTGTAATCAATTTTTATTATAATGGATTAAGTCCTTGAGATAAGGTGAAATCACCTTGACGGGTGAACTGGAGGTAACTTTGTTAACAACAAACCAATATAAAAGTAATAGTGTTCATTATTTTTGTTCTTAGTTGTTTGTTTGTTTCTTTGGGATGCAAAAGTTTTATTTCTTGAAACCCAATTCAACCCCCCCCCCCCCCTTTATTGTGTTTCCACTACCTTCAGTACCAAATGACGCACCAATTTGGATGTTAGAATTATGTTACTGATCAATCCAATCACTAATATTTGGACACCAAAGTTATGTTACTAATTTAGTCTGATCACCAATCAACACCAATTACCTATCTTTGATATATATGAATGCATGAAATGCCACAAAAATGAAATACAATAGTCCTCACCAACGGTCTTATCCAAACCACATACCTCCCCATAATGCATCACACCATATAATAAGAACTCACAATAATTTCAGCATAACATGTAATAATATTCAACATGACACACATAGTTATATCATTACTCACATAATTGAAAAATTAACTAGAGGTGAAGGAAGGGAAGGTTGAACAAATAGGAGAATTAAACCAAGTTCTAACAATTAAAGAGTGAAATGCAGATAACGGGCTAAAGAGTTATTGTCTAGCATTAAACATGTAACTGGTTCTTCTAATATATATTAATTTATCATATTATAATGTTCTAGATCCGATTAAAATGTTATATGTTTAGTGAGCATTAGATAAATAAGCATTCCACATAATTTATAATAAACATAGTGCATATATCACAACGGTTGTTTATAATAAGTGTTGTTAAATTTTATGCATTAAAGAATATCATAATGGTTTTTGAAGTAACCGTTGTGATAGGTAACACACTACATAACTTATAATCACAGTCGCACAATTGTGGTGGAAAACATCATACATACAACCACCCCTTACCTCCAAATGGTTTGTCAAGCATGGTGGTATCCCTTTTCCAACCGTTGTGAAAATAAAAAATGTTGTTGTTGTGGATCAAACCAATGACCTTTCCAACTATCCCTTCGTTACCTAGCTTGCCTAACCGGGGTAAAATCCCCTTCGCAATCGAGGTAAAATGGGTATATTTATAGTAGTGGCTAGAAGATGACTTGTCAATCTGTGGGAGACAAGGATTTATCTGACCACTCTCCAATTTGGATCAAAAACGGGTTGGAGAACTAGGGGCCAAAGCCCTTCAAACTGTTTAATTGATGTTGTATCATGATATTTCCCTTACTTTTGTTGAGAAGTCTTTAGATTCAACTTTCATTTAAGGAAATTCCGATTCTATGTTAAAAGAAAAGTTAAAAGTCTTGAAGGGAAAACTCAAAATCTGGAACAAGCTGGTTTTTGGAATTTTGGATTTAGAGGTCGAGGAAGCGATAAAGAATCTTAATGGTTTGGATAATATGGTTGCTGAAGAAACTGGGAATGATATTCCTGCTGGGGTGGTCAACAATACAAAGGATGCTTCTAAGAAAGTGAGGGAGGTGATAAATTTAAAAGAGAACGTGTTAAGGCATAAGTCCATGATGAAATGGATAAAAGAGTGAAACTCGAATTCAAAGTTATTTCATAAAGCTATGAAGCAAAGAATGACATCATCAGGTTTGCATATGAATTTCATCTTTTTGCAAAATTACTGAAATATGTTACTGTAACTTTTTGGCCCTGATTCCTAAATTAGATAACCCTTAAACCTTAGACGAGATTTGGAAAATTAGTTTAATTGGAAGCTTGTATAAAATTATTTCAAGATTTCTTTCTTCTAGGGTTGAAAAGGTGTCGCGTGGCTTAATTTCCAAAGGGAAATCTGCTTTTTTCACTGGTAGATAGATGGTTGATGGAATCTTAGTAGTGAATAAGCTAATGGATTATGCAAAGAGATTTAAGAATGAGTGTTTATTGGTAAAGGTGGATTTTTCCAAGGATTATGATAATGTATCTTGGGACTATCTCAGATATTTCATGAGGAGATGAGGTTTGGTTCTTCTTGGATGAAATGGATGGAGGCCTTAATCTTTTCAAGTAATATGTCAGTCTTTGTGACCAATAGCCCGACTAAGGACTTTAAAGTTGGGAGAGGTTTGAGACAAGGGGATCCCCTACCCCCTTTTCTATAAAAGGAAGGGTGGCTTTATTAAATGCAACCATAACCAACATTCTAATCCATTATCTTTCGTTTTACATAGCGCCTAAGGTTATTGTGAATGATATTATAAAATTCCAAAGAGCCTTTCTTTAGGGTAATAGCAAGATGAAGAGAAAATTTAGTTAGATCAATTAGGACAAGGCTTGCAAATCCAAATTGGAAGGTGGTCTTGGTTTTAAGCACTTTGAGGGGTTCAATACATCTTTACTAAGGAAATGGCTCTGGAGATTCATGTCCCATACATATTCTATTTGGTACAATTTGTTGTTTTTCAAGGACGAGAACATTTAACACATATTTCGAGATGACGTAATCCAAAGGCAAGACAATAGAGCGTCTATTTGGTGGCGGGACATCTTAGATTTGGGGCGTGGAGTTTTACCTCAATGTACTTGTGTAGCGGTGTATTCGTCACTTTATGATTTATTGACTAAATCAAAAGCAAAGTATACAAAGATAGAGTCGCCACCGCACTTTTATTTATCCAAAGGAATGGCTAAAAAGCGAACAAAAGCCTAAGAAGTTTTACACATAGAAAACTAATAAAAAAGGTACAGAGATCTGGGTAAGGGGGTAATTATGCAAAGGGAAGGTGTTAGGCACCCAATGCATCCTAGGTACTCCTAGGGAACCCTTTTCACAAATTGTTGCAAAAGATATTGTTTATGAAAATAATTATTGTGCAAACATTGATTGGGAGGATGAGAAAAGAATATACAATTTTATTATTTTTGTGTTTGGATGGATAACCATTGCCTACGTACCTTTACAGGATCAAAACCTCGTAGTTCGGCTAAAAGATTTCCAAAACATAAGTGGATTGATTTTAAACAAAAGCCCTAAGGTCTTTCATTATCCATGGGAGAAAACTCAACCTATACAACCACAAGTCCACCATGTGAGAAAAGCTTCAACTTGCTAGTGAGGGACCATGCCCTATAATAAGCAAGGAAGTCATACAATTCAATCACTAAGGACAAAAGGTGATATTCACATCAACCACTAAGATAATTGAGATCTATGGCTAATGTATGAGAACTTATCAAGAAAGTGGACTAGGCCACAAAACAATTGAATGAGTGAAATTAACCAATTAGGACTTATTCACAAAAGATGGTCAAAGTTGGTATTAGAATTCAATTCAAAAGAAGTATTGTGAAAATGAGGTTTGAAAATCAAAGGCTTAAGGCCTAGGTTTCTAGTTTGAAAATAGATGAAAATGTTTGCACAATATTTTTTGGTTTGAGTTAACATGCAAATGGAGGTTTAAAGAACAAAAATGGTGGGAGGTTAAGGGATGCAAAACTTCTTAAATGTTCACCTCTTGAGATCATATGTAGATGATCCAAGTGATTCCTTTGGAAAAGGCAACAAACAAGTAACAGATAAACAAAGTAGGCAAAGCCAACATAAATGGAAACCAGATGCCAATCAATGGACTTACACTAGACTCAATAAACCAAGATGGATACCGGATGCCAATCAATGGACTTACACCAATCTCACAAAACAAAACATGGATACCAGATGCCAATCTATGGACTTACACTAGTCTCACAGAACAAAGGAAACATGGATACCGGATGCCAATCAATGGACTTACACTAGTCTCACAAAGCAAAGAAAATAAATGCAATAAGGAAGAGGAAATAAGTTGCCAATAAATGGTCTTACACTCGACTCCAAGGAAATGGGATGCCAATCAATGGTCTTAGTCCCAACTCCTACCAGATCATAGGAAACAACTGCCAATAAATGGACTTACAATTGACTCTTCAATGGACAAAACAAATAGGGAAACAGGTAACCAATTAATGGACTTACACCTGACTTCACAACAAATGATCATAGGAAATAGATAACCAATCAATGGTCTTACATCTGACTCCTCACAGAAACAAACATGCTATGAAAAGCAAAAGCAAACACATGTAATGATGCAAGTAGATATGCAAAAGCAAACATGAAAGATGCACAATTAAGAAATCAAGCAATCAGTTAGCACACGCTATACACAATCAAGAGGCTCAAGCAAGGCTGGGCTTTAGAAACAAGCCAACTGGAATGGGGTGTTTTGAGCTCTTAACCCTAACATTGAGAGTTAGGGTGAAGCAGATGAAATGGAGATGAGGGTTATGCCTCATAGCTCTTATCCCTGGCCTGGGAGAGCTTTAATCAATAGAAAGTGTGGGAGTTCAGATTGAGGGAACTCTTCTCCACATATGGTTGACTCTATAAGATCTTGAGTTCTTATTCACAATGCATCAACACATGGTGTGAGCAAAATGAATGACACAACTGAATAGCAGGGGATCGATTGCACATCCCTTTTATCTGCCAATTGCCTTTTAAGAGGACTTAACCTGCTTGGCACAAAATTAAACAAACAAAAACATGGCCTCTTAAGGAGGGCTTCAGACAGGTGTCTGCCAATAACAGCAGGTCTTCCAGACTACATGAAGATTGGGGGTTATACCTAAGTGGTATGCCAACCACAAGCAAGGCAAAGAAAAGTTCAAATGAACTTAAAGCAACTTAAGTACCTGTGGAAACAACTAAACAAATCAGTACAGTATTCAGACAAACAGACAACAGTCAATAACAAACAGACAATCTCAATGTACAACACATAAGCCATGAGGCAAACTCAAGTGAGTTATCATCAACCTACAAAACAAACAAATGTTAGCAATCAAAAGCAAATATCAACATTCAAATGATGAATCAACATTAACCATGGAATTTAAATGCTTGAACCTGAAATTCAAAGCTCACATGTAAGTACAAACCACTAGGTCAAAGCCTAGGGTCAAAGGTGAAGAAAAAATTCAAAACATGAGTTGCAATTCAACACAATGAAACTTCAAACACATATTAACATGTCCTAAAAAGGATCACATCAAAATCATCAAGCAAAGGCATGTAATGTGCAAGGGAAATCAATGACCAATTCAAAGCTCATATTTGGACATCATGAATGAAAATTCCAAATCAAAATAGAAATGATTCAAATAATTCTGGAAACAATCATGAGCATTCAACACGTCCAACAGGATCAACATACAAAAAATCAGAAGCATCAAAGATCATTTGGCATGGAAATTAAATTGCACAAATTGGACAACCAAATGTGTGACACAAATTGTCACACCATGCAAACATGTGTGTAAAACAGAAATGGTAAATGAGAAAAATACCAAACCAAGCCTAAAACATCCATCAATGTGTCTAGAATCATCATGTAAAATTTCATGTCATTTGGATTAAAATCAAGCATTTCACAATAGAAAGAGCAAGGCAAGGTCACACAAGCACATATGATCAAAGAGTCTAACACAATCCAAAATCCAGCCATGCACAACTTCAACAATTATCATCATAATAAACTAGATATTCTAAGGAACAAGCTACATAAAATTTGGAATTATTTGAGCCATTTTTCAATTTGTTATGCATTTTTAAAGTTGGAAAAAATAAATGAAATCAAGATGAACATATATTGGAAATTATGGAGGGAAATGATAAAATGCTGAAGCAATTTGAAAAATGGATGCGCCAAGGGTCGAACCATGTTAACATTTGAATGAGCGCGCACTGACACCAAAACGGCGCCGTTTTGGCAAAACCCTAGCAATTACCAGAATGGACGCTAATCCGTCACAACACGGACGCTACTTCGTCTTCCCCATGAAGACGAAGATGAACAGTGCATGAGCTTCAAACATTTTCCAGAATTTTTCCAGAAATCCAAAATGAGTACATCATTTCAAAGATCTTTCCATGGTGATTACAGATCAACAAACAACTAAGCCTAATTCATCATAACAAGAGAGAATCGAGCAAAATAAAAATGGAGCACAAAACTTGATTCACACATAACTCAGTCAATAATGCATCAATTCACACGATTTTTAGCTCAGAATCATCAGCAAGCATGGATCTATAAGAATATCGCAATGAATTGCAAAATTAAGAGATTCGAAACTTGACCTCTTGAAGAGCAGATCCTTGAATTCACATGATCCACAACTTGTAATGATCCAAATTCACTCTATGATGCTTGTGATGATGTTTGATGAAGAAATCGAAGCTTGAAAGGTGCTGGATCTAGCTCAAAATAGAATTTCCATCTTCACCTTCATGAGCTTGATACACTTGATTCTTGCACGAAATTCACAATCCAGAGCTTGATCTGCATTCAACCAAAGCCAGAGAACAAGAATATGGAAAGAAATTGCAATGTTATTTGGAAAAAAATTGAATTATGAGTGAGAGAAAATTTTGGAGGGAGAGAGAATTTGGATGTTGAAATGGTGAAAAATGATTAACCTCCTTCAAATTCTGTTAGATTTAGGTATTTATATGAAGTCCTAATCACCTTGCTAATCCATACTTAACTTGGTTAATTAAAATAAGGTGTTTTGCAAAAAATTGAAAATTGCATGGTGCATGGACTAATCCCACATGAACAGTACCATTTGCTTGATCATTTTCACTTAAAATCACTTTTTAAACACATTGGCAATGGTAGAAAGTTCCCATGATGCACCATTTTTGAATTTTGCAATTTCCCTCCAAAAAATGCATGGATATGCAAATGATCATGTGATAACAATTCCTGCAATGTGGTGAATGTTTTGAAAAGATATGGCCATTTGAAGTTCCATGCACCCTTGGCAATGATTGGATCATATCTCCTCAACCATTCATCAGATACTCATGATCTTGGACTTTTTGGAAATGGGAGAGAGAGAGCTTCAACTTTCATGTTTGACAAAATTTCATTTGAAGCTTCTTTGATGTTGGAAAGTTGAGTTGAAGTTGGATCAAAAACTTGCCATTTTTGGAAAGTTGAAATTATAGGTCACTTTCCATTTTTGGAAACTTTTGACTTGACTTCAAATTCTTCAACCTTGATCTTTGATATGATGAATAAGCATGATTTGGACATGAATGGGATGAAGAAACTCAATTTCTCAATTCAAAACCCACAGTTGACTTTTCAGTTGACTGCATTGGTCCTTAGATGACCTGAAAATGTCCTGATGAATTTGGGCCTCAACCACTTGGGGTTTTTTCTCCAAAATGAACCTCTAGCTCACATGAGCTCCAAATAATGATCACATGATCCATATCTCAATGGAAACTTCATCTCTTGCACACAAGATTCACTTGAATTGCCTTGACTGTTGAATGCTTAAGCTGCAAGACAAATGTTAGATGACATATTTTTGTACATTTTGGTTAGTGATTAAAAGAAAAGCAATGATATACAAATGCAAGCAATGCTTGATGATCAAGAACCACTCTCAAAGGGAGATCCCACCCACAGGGAAGGAAGCAAAGTGTCCAATGATCCTTGAGGCAATGCAATGAAATGATATGATACCATGAGGGATCTTAGGGACAAAATTGGGGTCTTACAGATGCCCCTATTTAAGGTCATTCTAGCCGGAGAAGTGAAGGTTAAAATCTTCATTTCGACATGGTAGAATGGGCTTAAATAACAATAATGAGACAAATTTTGGTCCCTAAGAGACCTCATGATGCAGATGTATGCATATAAAGCGAACAAACTCTGTGGGAAATAGGTCCACAAAGAAGAAAAGACGATCCATCGGAGTAGTACACTCACCAGGAATAGAGACTCTAACAGGACTCTCATGGGGATAAGAAAAGAAATGCGTGAGCAAGACACGACTCTGAATTAGAAAGAACTAGACACTGCATGAGCAGGACACGACTAGAGACCTAACTAGGGAGTAAAGGACTCAAACTGGGGAAAAGAAAGACGTTTCCAAAGGGGACACATCCAATAGAAAGACTCAAGCTGACTCAAAACGCATGTATTGGGGAAAACGCCAATACAGCAAAACTATCCACAAAGGATACTTCGGATAAAAATCCGGACTCGGACTGGGGAAAGATTCACACAGAATCTCCCTGCCGGGGAAACATGCATATATTGGGGAAAACGCCAATATAGCAAAAGGGTAAAATCACAACAGAAACTCCGCTGGGGAACGTCTAACAAAGACTCTCCTGGAGAAAATCTGCAAGATGAGGTGTTACCGGTTACTGGGTAACAAGCTCAAAGAGACATGTGATCTAAACACCGGTTACTGGGTGAAAGAACAACAAGCTCAGGAAGAATGAATATCTAAGACCGGTATAAGGGTGAGAGATATCAATCAACCAAAACATCTGAGAAAGACCTGAAAAAGGTACATCAACTCAGGAAAATCTGACTCCGCAGGGGACCAAGGTCATAATAGGGAGCAGAAAGGAAGGAACACCAGGGATACCGGTTACTGGGTATATAATAGGTGACCGAACGAAGCGTGAATTGGTTTTTACTGCCAAAACACTCATCATCCGAAAGGAGTGCTTGAAAAAGCAAATCGACTTACAGGATGGACATTCGAATCCGCAACGGGAAAATGAATCTTACTCAAATGGGGAAGGACAAAAGGCTTCAACCAAAGAGTGCATGAGATATATTATCCATTACCGTCAGAACGTGGATAGTATACTCGCATGAGACATATTATCTATTACCGTCAGAACGTAGATAATATACTCGCATGGAAGGAACACCAAGGATACCGGTTACTGGGTATATAATAGGTGACCGACCGAAAAGAGAAACAATCGTTACCAACAACAACAGGGTAAACGAAAGATAACTCACATGGGGATAAATTGCAAGCATCCGGTAATTATCCAGGAGACATATCACCGGTTACTGGGAGATACGCTCAAAAAAAGAGGGGAAGAAAGGAATATTCGATTCCGCAAAAGGAACACGAATCTTACTCGACTAGGGAAACACAACAGGCTTCGACTGAAGAGTGCATGAGATATATTATCCATTACCGTCAGAACGTGGATAACACACTCGCATGGAAGATTATCCACAACCGACTACTGGGTTAATAAAGGATAAATCAACCGAAAAGAAAGGCATCGGGATACCAAAACTAGGTATATAATGATGACCGATCAAAGGGAGCAACAATCATTACCAACAAAAGGGTAAATGAAAAATGACTCACTGGGGATGCATTGATAAAAATCAATGATCCGGGGAACAAATCACTGGCATACGGTGAAAGGACCCACTAAGGATAAGATTTCTAGCATACGGCAATTATCCACAAAAACATGTTAGGGATACAATTGCTTTCTCAAAGCAATTACCCAGACAAGGGGATATCAACATCGAATACTGGATGAGGATAACCACAAAGAGTAACCATCATCGGTTAGGATGAACAACAAGGTTAACTCTGCAAAGGGGAGAACAAAGGATTTACAACTACCGAATACTGGGTAGAAGACCAAAGATTCTGGCTGAGGAAACAAGAGGTTTATCATTACCGACTACTGGGTAGAAAACCAAAGACTCAGCTGAGGATAAAATTGCTAGCATACGGCAATTACCCACAAGAAAGCACGGACTCCACTAGGGAGACAACAACAACATAGGATTTACAACTACCGAATATTGGGTAGAAGACCGCAAAATCCACCATCATCCAGAATGAACCACAAAGGTTACCTCTGCTAGGGGAAAAGAGATAGGACTTACAACTACCGGTTACTGGGTAGACGGCCAAAACTCTGATGAGGATACAAAAGTAGGGTTTACAACTACCGAATATGGGGTAGAAAACCAAAGCCTCTGCGTGGGGAGTGAAAGGATCACAACTCCGCACGGGGAAACAAAATAGGGTTTATGACTACCAGTTACTAGGTAGAAAACCACAAACTGCTGGAGAGCAAGAAAATAGGATTTACAACTACCGAATACTGGGTAGAAGACCACAAACTTTTGCTGAGGAACAAAAAGTTCACAAATACCAAACTCTGGGTAAACAACCACAGATTCCGCAAAGAGGAAAAAGGTATATAGGATTTACAACTACATGTTACTGGGTACAGAACCACAAAGGATAGGACTTATAACTACCGGTTACTGGGTAGAAGGCCCAAAAACTCCGCTGGGGATAAGATGAACTATTGCCGGTTACTGGGCGAATGTTCATTTATTCCACAGGGAAGCACAAGAGACAGTTGCAAAAAGGCCAATTCAGGATCAATCCAAAAAGGCAAACTGAATCAAGACTCGTCCTAATGAGGATATAACTCAATAGGGAAAACCCATCCCAATATATATGTTGGGAGGACACGGACAAAACCGTCATCCACGAGGATATATCTCAGTGGGGAACTGCAGAAGGAAAGACAGACACATTCTGCTTATGGGGCTGACTCTATATTGAGAGATTAGACACCCAACATCTGCTTGGGGAGATATACTGGAGAGATATATATCACCAATAGCAGGAGACAATCAAACAAAAGATATATGGCAAAAAATGCAACATGAATATCGGAATGTTGAAAGTGTGCATGAATATGCGTGATTTATGTTTGATGAATGCTGACAAAACAAACATATCTAACACAAACAGGTCCAGGAATCAAACGCCCGGTACTACACTTCCAGAGGAAAATCCAAGAAATCCAACTGGAAAGCCAATCTGCTGGAGATCTGAATGCTAAAAAGCAAAGATCTGCTGGAAAAAATCCAGAGATATCAAGGAATCACAAAATCTCTGAGCGATGGATCATCAACCAACCCAACAGGGGAACAAAAGTTCACAACAGGCAGAAACTGCCACCAAAGCAACTCTGTTGGGGAAGTGGAGAAATCACGAGATTTCTGTAGAGGGATCATCAGTCTCAACTGGGAAAAGGAGCTCACTGCACCGGCGAAAGCCTCTACGAAAACAGAACACACAAGTAGAATCTGGCCGCACAAGCAACTCTACTGGGGATACTATCAGCAACTCCATTGGGGATGAATCCACTGAGGGAGAATAGATCACACAAGTAGATTCTGCACACAAGCCACTCTATTGGGGATCAGAAACATCAGGAAATTACCAAATCTCTGTATGAGAGAAAATCATCACATGTACAACCCACCATCACAACCCTACTGGGGATTTATCTGAGGCAGAGAAGGAGAACTGGGGATCAACCACCAAATACCAAACCTTCCAAAAGGAAACCACAACTACTGAGGAGGAAAGAATCACTGCTCTGCTGAAGGGAGGGGAGGTGTAAACCTCAACAAGACACTCTGAGAGGAGAGATAGCATAGATGAAGTACATCATACCAACAACTCCGCTGGCGACTTCACTGAGGAAAATGACGTAGTACCGGGATGTCAACCCACCAACTACTGAATCTTCCAAGAGGAAAGCACCCATGTTGGGGAGAGAATATATTGCTGAAGAGGAAAATTGAAGTTTCCAAAAAGCACTCTGCTCTGGGAACACAAAATCTCAATATGGGGAACAACCCCAACAACAATCTGGAGAAAGAGGATACAACCAAGCCAGGAATATGAACAAATGTCTTACCCTGTTGGAAATCATGCCACCCTTGGGAGAGCACTGAGAAATTCTTAAGTATCCTTTCATCATTGTGAATGTTCACTTTGTTTAAAACAAATTTGTGAACAAAAATTTTGTTTGTTTGAAACAATGACATTTTATCAATTAAAGCATGCAAAACATTTGTTGAATTGAAACAAATAAGAGTGCAAATAATTGGATAAAAGCTCAAATTTATTTGACGGAATGGTAGCCTGCAAATGGCAAGACTCCATAGATCTGTACAAATATGAAATCGGTGATATATATTGGAAGAGGGCTACATTGAACATAATGACCATTTCTCTACCAATTTGAATCTGATGTATTTGAAGCTTCAGTTGATGACGACTGAGCGAGAATCTCTGGCGAAAAGACGGCTGTGAAAAAGAAAGTCTTGTCAGGATGCAGTTACTTGCCAAATCCCTAATTTTTGCCTAGATTGCCCCAGAGTGAGGTACTCAATCTAGCGGGATGCAAATATTCTTTTTTCAAGTCTCTAATTTTTGCCTGGATCACCCTTTCGGGTTTTCCACTGAGACGCCCATTTTTGCCTAAGCCGCCCTTTCGGGTTTTCAACTTAGCGAGCTATTCTGTTTTTCTTTTTTAGGCGAAGTATTTCTTGACTGCATCTGTATTCACAGGACGAGTGAAATCCTCCCCATCCATTGTTGTAAGCATCAGAGCACCGCCTGAAAAGGCTCTCTTGACAACATATGGTCCTCATAGTTTGGAGTCCACTTGCCCCTGGAATTGGGCGCGAAAGACAAGACTTTATTGAGCACAAGGTCACCTTCTCGGAACACATGAGGCCTGACCTTCTTATCGAATGCTTTCTTCATCCTTTGCTGATATAACTGACCATGACACATGGCAGTCAGTCGCTTCTCTTCAATCAAATTCAGTTGGTCATAACGACTCTGAATCCATTCAGCATCAATCAACTTGGTTTCCATCAAGACTCGTATTGATGGGATCTCCACCTCTACTGGGAGAACAGCCTCCATGCCGTAAACAAGAGAAAAAGGGGTTTCCCCTGTTGAAGTGCGGACAGATGTACGATAACCATGCAAAGCAAATGGCAGCATCTCATGCCAATCTTTGTACATGACTGTCATCTTCTGGATAATCTTGATATTCTTATTAGCAGCTTCAACAACCCCATTCACATTGGGTCTGTAGGGAGAGGAATTATGGTGTGCAATCTTGAACTCAGCGCACAGCTCTTCCATCATTTTGTTATTCAAGTTAGATCCATTATCAGTAATGATCTTATCAGGCACACCATAACGGCATATAAGCTGATTCTTGACAAACTTCACGACCACCTGCCTGGTCACATTAGCATACGACGCAACTTCAACCCATTTGGTGAAGTAGTCAATTGCTACGAGAATAAACCTGTGTCCGTTGGACGCTTTCGGTTCAATCATGTCAATCATGTCGATTCCCCACATAGAGAAAGGCCATGGTGATGAAATCACATTCAGAAGTGTCGGAGGAATATGAATCTTATCCACGTAAATCTGACACTTGTGGCATTTCTTCACATATTTGCAGCAGTCAGACTCCATTGTCAGCCAATAGTAGCCTGCTCTCAACATCTTTCTAGCCATGGCATGTCCATTGGAATAAGTACCAAATGAACCCTTATGGACCTCAGTCATCAACAGGTCTGCTTCGTGTCTATCCACGCATCTGAGCAAAACCATGTCAAAATTTCTCTTATAAAGCACTTCACCACTGAGGTAGAAACTGCCTGACAACCTTCTCAGAGTTTTCCTATCTTTCACAGATGCCCCAGGCGGGTAAACCTGGTTCTGGAGGAAATTCTTGATATCAAAATACCAAGGCTTGTCATCATTCACTTCTTCAACTGCAAACACGTGAGTTGGTCTATCCAAGCGCATCACGGTGATGTTGGGAACTTCATTCCAATATTTGACCACAATCATCGAAGCAAGCGTAGCAAGCGCATCTGCCATCCGATTATCCTCTCGAGGAATATGATGAAAGTCAACTTCAGTAAAGAACGTTGAAATCCTCCTCGCATAACCTCTGTATGGAATGAGACTGGGTTGATTCGTCTCCCACTCACCCTTGATCTGATTGACAACTAGGGCCGAATCACCAAACACATCAAGATGCTTGATCCTCAGATCAATGCATTCTTCCAATCCCATAATGCAGGCTTCGTACTCAGCCATATTATTCGTGCATTTGAAAGTTAGCCTTGCTGTAAACGGAATATGTGTGCCCTGAGGAGTAATGATTACTGCCCCAATCCCATTTCCATACTGATTTACAGCGCCATCAAACACCATCGTCCATCTGGAACCAGGTTACGGACCTTCATCAAGTGTAGGCTTATCACAATCTTTCATTTTCAAATACAGAATTTCCTCGTCTGGGAAGTCGTACTGAACAGACTGATGATCTTCAATCGGCTGATGGGCCAAATGGTCAGCCAAGATACTACCTTTGATAGCTTTCTGAGCTCGATACTCGATATCATACTCAGACAACAACATCTGCCAACGGGCAATCCTCCTGGTTAAAGTAGGCTTCTCAAAGATATACTTGATTGGATCCATTCTGGATATCAACCAAGTTGTATGATTTATCATGTACTGGCGTAGACGCTTAGCAGCCCAAGCCAAAGCACAGCACATCTTCTCAAGCATTGAGTATCGAGACTCACAATCAATGAACTTCTTACTCAGGTAGTAGATAGCAGATTCTTTCTTCCCTGATTCGTCTTGCTGGCCGAGTACACAACCCATCGAGTCTTCAAGAACAGTCAAATACATGATCAGAGGTCTTCCTTCTACAGGCGGAGACAAGATCGGAGGTTCAGACAGATACTCTTTGATACTGTCGAAAGCTTTCTGGCAATCCTCGGTCCAATCATGAGATTGATCTTTCCGGAGGAGCTTGAATATCGACGCACATGTGGCAGTCATGTGGGATATAAATCCGGAAATATAATTCAAGCGGCCAAGAAAACCTCGGACTTGCTTTTCAGTTTTGGGCGCAGGCATCTCTCGTATTGCTTTGACCTTTGCAGGATCAACCTCAATACCCCTCTCGCTGACAACAAAACCCAATAACTTGCCGGAACGGACTCCAAATGTACATTTGTTCGGATTCAGACGACGCCTAAACTTCCTCAAACGCTGAAAAAGTTTCAACAAATGCTCAACATGTTCAACTTCCGTTCATGACTTAGCAATCATGTCATGGACATAGACCTCTATCTCCTTGTGCATCGTATCATGAAACAAGGTAGTCATAGCTCGTTGATACGTGGCTCTGGCGTTCTTCAAACCGAAGGGCATCACTCGATAACAGAATGTTCCCCAAGGTGTGATGAATGTTATCTTCTCCATATCCTCGGGTGCCATCTTGATTTGATTATATCCGAAAAATCCGTCCATAAACGAAAAGACTTTGAATTTGGCTGTATTATCTACCAACATATCAATGTGTGGTAGGGGAAAATCATCTTTCGGACTAGCTTTATTCAAATCTCTGTAATCAACACACATACGGACTTTTCCGTCTTTCTTAGGCACAGGCACAATATTGGCCACCCATTGAGGATATGTAGAAGTCACCAGAAACCCCGCATCAATTTGCTTCTGAACTTCCTCTTTGATCTTCACTACCATATCTAGATGAGTTCTTCTGAGCTTCTGCTTCACAGGCACGCACTCAGGCTTCAGAGGCAGGAAATGTTGCACAACATCTGTATCTAGACCCGGCATGTCTTCATACGACCAAGCGAAGATATTTGAATATTCTCGTAGCAAACTGATCAACCCCTTCTTGACAGACTCTTCAAGGAGTGCCCCAATCTTCACCATTCGAACACAATCTTCAGACCCCAAGTTGACTGTTTCCAGATTCTCAAGCTATGGCTGAATGATCTTCTCTTCGTGCTCAAGAAGACGGGTAATCTCATCGGGAATCTCTTCAACATCATCTTCCTCTTCCTCGAATACAGGGAATTCAAAATTGGGAGATGGCGTTGGATCATTATGTTCAATGGTTTTAGAATCAACCTGCATAATGATTTTGGATAATAAAAAACTTTAGAATTTAAACACGCAAATCATTATGCAGATGAAAAGGTTGCTTTTATTCTTGTTTTTTAGGGTTTTTTGTGATCACCGATTTCATGCAAAAAGCAAAAAGTGAAAACAAAGGAAAAACAAATGTTTAACATGAATTTATTGAATGAAATATCATTGTATAAATGCTGCCAACAATGTCATCACTTCTCCTTTTGGCATGGGAGAAGGGTTTTTAAACAAAGCAAACATATTACGCTGATCTATGAATGACTGTAGGAACATCCACAGCGACCCAATTGTGGCAGATCCCGCCAAGGATGACAAAATTGCCAGTATCCTCTGCATCCTCTTCCAGAATGGCAACAGCTTCCTCAGCTTGATCGGCGTGGATGAAACCTCCACTCTTGAACAACCCTTTGTCGTTGAAGACCCCAGAAAAATAGCCAATGCCAGCCCGGGATTTATTATCTTCAAGCTCGATCATTTTTCCTAGACCAGCAACTGCACCACATTCAATGGCCAGTTTCGCATCGCGATAGGAAGAAAATGAAGGAGACTTCTTCTCAATTGGCTCAACAATAGATAAAGCTTGGAAAGGCGTTCCAACTTCATCCTCAACATCAATATATGAGAAAGAAGACAAGTGGCTAACCAGGAGAGCCTTTTCTCCCCCTACCACAACCAGTTTTTTATTCTTGACGAATTTCAGCTTCTGGTGTAGGGTGGATGTCACGGCGTCAGCCTCGTGAATCCATGGTCTACCAAGGAGACAGCTATAAGATGGGTGGATATCCATAACCTGAAAGGTAACTTGGAAATCACTTGGTCCAATCTCGATTGGGAGATCAACTTCCCTAATCACAGTCTTACGCGACCCATCGAAAGCTTTCACAACAACACCACTCTGCCTCATGGGAGGCCCTTGATATGACAATCTAGAAAGAGTGGTCTTTGGCAATACATTCAAAGATGACCCAGTGTCCACCAGCACATTGGACATGGCGTCGTTCTTGCAATTTATGGATATATGTAAAGCCATGTTGTGGTCTCTTCCCTCCTCAGGGAGATCAGCGTCACAGAAACTCAAAGTGTTGCAAGCAGTGATGTTTGCAACAATACTGTCAAACTGTTCAATAGTGACATCGTGATCAACATAAGCTACGTCCAAAAATTTCTGCAAAGCCTCCCTATGGGGTTCTAAATTCAGAAGCAAAGATAACACGGAGATTTTGGACGGCGTTTGTAGAAGCTGGTCTACAACGTTGTACTCACTCTTCTTGATGAGCCTCAGCATCTCATCACAGTCTTCATTCACAGTGCCACTCGGGCCGACAGAAGAAGTAGGAATCTTTTGTACAGAGGAGGGTTTAGCAACAGCAAATGCCGGGTTCGGAGGATTAACAACATTCCCCACCGGACGCATATCAGAATCAGCCTTAGCCTGCGGCTTCGGTGCTGAAAACACGCGACCACTACGGGTCAACCCGCTCACATCAGCAATATTCACAACAGAGGATGAAGGCAAAGGCACCTCCTTCCCATCTTCCACAACAACTGGATTATAGCGAAAGGGAACTGCTCTATCTGAAGAATAAGGCACAGGGCCTGCAGGCTTGATCACCAAAGAAGGAGAGACCTTCTGCTTGCTACCATCATAACGGATGACAACAGGCTCAGGAATTTTGAACACTGGGGAAATCACATTCACCTCTGGCTCATCTTCATCAACATTTCTGTTCTAAAGAATCTCAATAGTTCCATCATCCAACGGCTATTGCAGCTCTCTACGCACTTGGCGACAACCCAGACGATTGACAGAGCAGATACGGCATTTGTCATGGTCGTGCTCCATATGACTGTAATCACACAGCAGACGATGCAACTCAACCAATGACTGTCGAATATGGATTACATATTTGACCTAGTATTTACTAGGGCAACCCTGGACCATGTTAACCGACTTCCCATGCTCGGGCAATGGGTTCTTCGTAACATTAGGGCCTGAGTCCTCAAAGCTCAGAATACCGCATCTCATAAGGTCTTGAACCTTAGTCTTCAACGGATAGCAGTTTTCTACATTGTGACTCGGAGCACCGGAATGATAAACACAATGCTGATCAGGCTTATACCACCACTGCGGGTTAGCAGGTACAGCCGGAGGCTCTCTCGGAGTAATCAGCTTCCGCTCTATTAAAGAGGGATATAGCTCTGCATATGACATAGGAATTGGATCGAAAGTGATCTTCTTCCTCTCATAACCCAAATTAGCCTGATTACTGTTGTTGCGAGGCTGGTAAGCCTGTTGCTGAGGACGATGTTGCTACTGATACTGTTGAGGTTGTTGACTATTATGTTGATATTGCTGATTGTCACGGAAGACAGGTGTTATATGAGCCACCTGATGCTGGTTGCTGGCATGACGCGCAGGCTTCCTCTTGGCAGAGGGTCTTCTTGGTTTAGCATGGGATTGCACAGCATGTGCCTCCCCATCTTTCTTCTTAGCAAATGCTCCATACCGCTTGCTAGAAGAGCCTTCATCTTTGGATAAACGTCCTTCACGGACTCCCTCCTCCAATCGCATCCCCATGTTCACCATTTCGGTGAAATCAGAGGGAGCACTAGCGATCATCCGCTCATAATAAAATGAGCTAAGAGTCTTCAAAAAGATCTTAGTCATTTCCTTCTCTTCCAGCGGAGGAGTAATCTGAGCTGCCAGCTCTCGCCACCTCTGGGCGTACTCTTTAAATGTCTCTTTGTCCTTCTGGGACATGGCTCTGAGTTGATCACGGTCAGGAGCCATATCCATATTGTATTTGTACTGCTTGACGAAGGCTTCGCCAAGATCGTTGAAGGAACGGATGTTTGCACTATCCAGGCTCATGTACCACCGAAGAGCTGCACCGGACAAACTATCCTGAAAATAATGAATCAGCAGCTGATCATTATCTCTCTGAGTAGACATTTTCCTGACATACATAACCAGGTGACTGAGCGGGCAGGTGTTCCCCTTGTACTTCTCAAAGTCTGGGACTTTGAATTTGACAGGTATCTTAACACCGGGAACCAAACAGAGTTCAGCAGCAGACTTGCCGAACAAATCCTTCGCTCGAAGGGTCTTCAATTCCTTGCGGAGTTCAAGGAATTGGTCATTCATCGCATCCATCTTTTCATTAACATCTGGGCCCTTAGACGGCTTAGAATGATAGATGGTGTCGTCTACCCTGGGAATGGTATGCACGACAGGAGGAGGCATCGCAAGGACCAGGCTAGATGCCAGCATGGAAGCAAATGTCGGTGCTGGAATATCAGGCATAAAACCAGGTGGCATCCCCCACGGGAACCCGGGCGGCATGGCTGTTGGCACAAAATGGGCACTGGCAGCTGGCACTGTAGAGGAGACTATCTTTGATATAACAGTCCTCTTGGGAGGAGTTGCAGGCGGTGGAGACGGTTGATTCTGAGCAGCTAGAAATTGCTCCATCAGAGCACTCAGTCTGACAACCTCTTCCTTCAGCTCACGATTCTCTTGTTCGAGTTGATCCATCACTCTTGCAGAGTTGGCTCTGGTGTAGTACCAATGAGTCATCTTGTCTTCAAAATAAATGAAGAGCACAGAGTTAGGCCACAGACAAGAAGACCGGAACAACACCTGCATATGCAAATTTTGATTATTAAGCATTTAATCGCATATGGAAAATATCTCATCAAATATATTTGAACAAAGAAGTACAACATTGTCAATTATATTACAAGAGAGAAGGAAAATAAACATCCTATGGATCCCTAGAAGCTCGGGATGCCGGAAGATAAGCTGCACGAAGCCTCTTAATCTCTCTTTCATATGCTGCTTCCATATCCGCCTTATCTTTGGTGAGTCTGTCATGCCTCCTTTTCCAGAACTTAGAAGACTGAGGAAGTAGAGAAGTCCAAGTATCATCAGGATCATCAATGACCTGATGCTCGAGAAACTCAATCATGGCATCTTTCCCCTTGATTTGCTGAAGCAACTCTTCTCTTTCACGGATCCAAGCACGTGAAAGATCTTCTTCTCTTAACTCCTCTACGCCTTGGTTAGGGAGGGTTGAAGGCCCAGCCACAACCAACGGTGTAGGTCTTGGATAATCATAAGGCATGAGATACTCAGATGCTCTCCTCCTCACCCAAGCAGTGTATGGCTCCAAAGCTATGCAGTTCTTCGGACCCAATTCACTTCTACCCTTCTTGTGAATCTTGCGCCAAGCGCGAACCATCCTGGCTTTCAGGCCTTGGGGATCTTTACCCTCCTGAAAGAACACACCTTCTAACAGAATGTTATTAGGTTTATCCTTTAGGGGGAACCCAAGCTGACGTCGTGCTAATATAGGGTTGTAGCTAATCCCACCACATGTACCAAGAAGAGGCACATTGGAGAATTCACCACAAGAATCAATAATCTGGACACCGTCATATGCACGATCATACCAAGAGATATCATCATTAGTGAGAGACATAAGTCTCGTAGACCACCGTAGACATCCCTTGTTCTCCTTGAAAGCGACCGTCTGAGGTAAGTGAGAAATAAACCACTTATACAACAGAGGCAAACAGCACACAATAACGCCACTACCCTTCGCATTCCTCAGATGCAAAGAGAAATAGGTATCACCCAACAGAGTCGGAACGGGATTAAGAACAGAGAAAATCCTAATAGCGTTCACATCCACAAATTTGTCAATGTTGGAGAACAATACCAATCCATAGATGAGAAGCACAAATATAGCCTCAAAGGCATCCTCACTCATGGCCTTCCCATAAACGGTAGCTTGAGCGATGAGGAACTCAGAAGGAAGACCTTGAATTCCACCTTTGGTAGTCATATGAGCTTTAACCAAGGATTCATCTATGTGCAACAAGTCTGCGATCTCTCGGGAAGTAGGAATACTCTCCAAGCCACTGAACGGCACCTGATCTAGAATCGGAATACCCACAAGATGCGCATACTCCTCAAGGGTAGGCAATAGCTAAAAGTCTGGAAAAGAGAAGCAGTGATACAGAGGATCATAGAACTGCGCCAAAGTATTCATCAACCCTTCATCAACCTGAGTAGTCAGCAGAGGCAGAAGCTTCCCATAACGAGCTTTGAAACCCAAGGGATCTAATACATAAGATGTCAGATTCCTTAACTCTTTCAGATCGGGCTGTCTAAAGTTGTACTTCTTTGTATGCCTTTTTGGTCTTTCCATATCTGAAAATTTTGCAAATAAACCCTTTAAGTTCCTTGAAAATTTTCTTTTTATCTGATGATATGGATGCGGATGAATGCATGAATGCATGAATGCAACAATCACACTCAAGGATCAAGCAAAGCACACCAGACAAAGGTCATGGGATGGTTCGTATTATCCTTAATATCAATCATCCATTTTGGTGGATTATGGTTTTCACCTTATCGACACCCAAGTTCCATTGATATTAACGATATACGAACGGTTCAACCATCCTTAATATCAATCATCCATTTTGGTGGATTATGGTTTACACCTTATCAACACCCAAGTTCCATTGATATTAACGATGGGTGAACGGATCAACCATGAATCACGAGTTTGTTGTGAGTCACGAGCATGGAGTCTTGGTTAAGAACCACCCAAAGGGAGTGTACTATGGTTTAAACCTGCCAAACATGTTCTACCAGAGGTTCCCATAGTCATCGTCCCATCTTTCGAATATTATCGGAGGAACGAATACTCGTATTCCAAAAATATTCTCAAGAGAGACTCTTATGAGTGTAGTATCGCGTAACAATCGCATCAAATCTGACATCTGAACGACCTCCGCACTACGTCCTAAAAATAGGCCAAGATGGGCTTGGTAAATTAAGGTCCTTGGCTTCTAAGGCACATATTGGAAGAATAATGCCTAACCACAAATAACTTGTGTGACATCATTAATCCAACATGACCTCCACCAAGTGAATGGACTCGCAAGTCAACTTGCTAAGGAATAACTCCACACAAGTCGACGAGACTATGCCATTCTCCTATCATAGGGTGCACTCGAGTTCGGGTATAGAACTCATCTCACAGAGATCACCAAACAAGCAGCAATTGATATATCAAGCAAATCAATCATTACAAACAATACAGTAGTCCCAAATTTGTACAAAAATATGTCATAAACAATATATCACAACAATTGTGAAAAGTTGGCAAACCCACCAAGGACATTCTGTCCCCAGCAGAGTCGCCACTTTTCTGTAGCGGTGTATTCGTCACTTTATGATTTATTGACTAAATCAAAAGCAAAGTATACAAAGATAGAGTCGCCACCGCACTTTTATTTATCCAAAGGAATGGCTAAAAAGCGAACAAAAGCCTAAGAAGTTTTACACATAGAAAACTAATAAAAAAGGTACAGAGATCTGGGTAAGGGGGTAATTATGCAAAGGGAAGGTGTTAGGCACCCAATGCATCCTAGGTACTCCTAGGGAACCCTTTTCACAAATTGTTGCAAAAGATATTGTTTATGAAAATATTTATTGTGCAAACATTGATTGGGAGGATGAGAAAAGAATATACAATTTTATTATTTTTGTGTTTGGATGGATAACCATTGCCTACGTACCTTTACAGGATCAAAACCTCGTAGTTCGGCTAAAAGATTTCCAAAACATAAGTGGATTGATTTTAAACAAAAGCCCTAAGGTCTTTCATTATCCATGGGAGAAAACACAACCTATACAACCACAAGTCCACCATGTGAGAAAAGCTTCAACTTGCTAGTGAGGGACCATGCCCTATAATAAGCAAGGAAGTCTTACAATTCAATCACTAAGGACAAAAGGTGAGATTCACATCAACCACTAAGATAATTGAGATCTATGGCTAATGTATGAGAACTTATCAAGAAAGTGGACTAGGCCACAAAACAATTGAATGAGTGAAATTAACCAATTAGGACTTATTCACAAAAGATGGTCAAAGTTGGTATTAGAATTCAATTCAAAAGAAGTATTATGAAAATGAGGTTTGAAAATCAAAGGCTTAAGGCCTAGGTTTCTAGTTTGAAAATAGATGAAAATGTTTGCACAATATTTTTTGGTTTGAGTTAACATGCAAATGGAGGTTTAAAGAACAAAAAGGGTGGGAGGTTAAGGGATGCAAAACTTCTTAAATGTTCACCTCTTGAGATCATATGTAGATGATCCAAGTGATTCCTTTGGAAAAGGCAACAAACAAGTAACAGATAAACAAAGTATCAGGCAAAGCCAACATAAATGGAAACCAGATGCCAATCAATGGACTTACACTAGACTCACAAAACCAAGATGGATACCGGATGCCAATCAATGGACTTACACCAATCTCACAAAACAAAACATAGATACCAGATGCCAATCTATGGACTTACACTAGTCTCACAGAACAAAGGAAACATGGATACCGGATACCAATCAATGGACTTACACTAGTCTCACAAAGCAAAGAAAACAAATGCAATAAGCAAGAGGAAACAAGTTGCCAATAAATGGTCTTACACTCGACTCCAAGGAAATGGGATGCCAATCAATGGTCTTAGTCCCAACTCCTACCAGATCATAGGAAACAACTGCCAATAAATGGACTTACAATTGACTCCTCAATGGACAAAACAAACAGGGAAACAGGTAACCAATTAATGGACTTACACCTGACTTCACAACAAATGATCATAGGAAACAGATAACCAATCAATGGTCTTACATCTGACTCCTCACATAAACAAACATGCTATGAAAAGCAAAAGCAAACACGTGGAATGATGCAAGTAGATATCCAAAAGCAAACATGAAAGATGCACAGTTAAGCAATCAAGCAATCAATTAGCACACACTATACACAATCAAGAGGCTCAAGCAAGGATGGGTTTTAGAAACAAGCCAACTGGAATGGGGTGTTTTGAGCTCTTAACCCTAACATTGAGAGTTAGGGTGAAGCAGATGAAATGGAGATGAGGGTTATGCCTCATAGCTCTTATCCCTGGCCCGGGAGAGCTTTAATCAATAGAAAGTGTGGGAGTTCAGAATGAGGGAACTCTTCTCCACATATGGTTGACTCTATAAGATCTTGGGTTCTTATTCACAATGCATCAACACATGGTGTGAGCAAAATGAATGAAACAACTAAATAGTAGGGGATGGATTGCACATCCCTTTTATCTGCCAATTGCCTTTTAAGAGGACTTAACCTGCTTGGCACAAAATTAAACAAACAAAAACATGGCCTCTTAAGGAGGGCTTCAGACAGATGTCTGCCAATAACAGCAGGTCTTCCAGACTACATGAAGATTAGGGGTTATACCTAAGTGGTTTGCCAACCACAAGCAAAGCAAAGAAAAGTTCAAATGAACTTAAAGCAACTTAAGTACCGGTGGAAACAACTAAACAAATTAGTACAGTATTCAGACAAACAGACAACAGTTAATAACAAACAGACAATCTCAATGTACAACACATAAGCCATGAGGCAAACTCAAGTGAGTTATCATCAACCTACAAAACAAACAAATGTTAGCAATCAAAAGCAAATATCAACATTCAAATGATGAATCAACATTAACCATGGAATTTGGATGCTTGAACCTGAAATTCAAAGCTCACATGTAAGTACAAACCACTAGGTCAAAGCCTAGGGTCAAAGGTGAAGAAAAAATTCAAAACAGGAGCTTCAATTCAACACAATGCAACTTCAAACACATATTAACATGTCCTAAAAAGGATCACATCAAAATCATCAAGCAAAGGCATGTAATGTGCAAGGGAAGTCAAAGACCAATTCAAAGCTCATATTGGACATCATGAATGAAAATTCCAAATCAAAATAGAAATGATTCAAATAATTCTGGAAACAATCATGAGCATTCAACACATCCAACAGGATCAACATACAAAAAATCAGAAGCATCAAAGATCATTTGGCGTGGAAATTAAATTGCACAAATTGGACAACCAAATGTGTGACACAAATTGTCACACCATGCAAACATGTGTGTAAAACAGAAATGGTAAATGAGAAAAATACCAAACCAAGCCTAAAACATCCATCAATGTGTCTAGAATCATCATGTAAAATTTCATGTCCATTGGATTAAAATCTAGCATTTCACAATAGAAAGAGCAAGGCAAGGTCACACAAGCACATATGATCAAAGAGTCTAACACAATCCAAAATCCAGCCATGCACAACTTCAGCAATTATCATCATAATAAACTAGACATTCTAAGGAACAAGCTACAAAAAATTTGGAATTATTTGAGCCATTTTTCAATTTGTTATGCATTTTTAAAGTTGGAAAAAATAAATGAAATCAAGATGAACATATATTGGAAATTATGGAGGGAAATGATAAAATGCTGAAGCAATTTGAAAAATGGATGCGCCAAGGATCGAACCATGTTAACATTTGAATGAGCGCGCCCTGACACCAAAACGGCGCCGTTTTGGCAAAACCCTAGCAATTACCAGAATGGACGCTAATCCGTCACAACACGGACGCTACTTCGTCTTCCTCATGAAGACGAAGATGAACAGTGCATGAGCTTCAAACATTTTCCAGAATTTTTCCAGAAATCCAAAACGAGTACATCATTTCAAAGATCTTTCCATGGTGATTACAGATCAACAAACAACTAAGCCTAATTCATCATAACAAGAGAGAATCGAGCAAAATAAAAATGGAGCACAAAACTTGATTCACACATAACTCAGTCAATAATGCATCAATTCACACGATTTTTAGCTTAGAATCATCAGCAAGCATGGATCTACAAGAATATGGCAAAGAATTGCAAAATCAAGAGATTCGAAACTTGACCTCTTGAAGAGCAGATCCTTGAATTCATACGAACCACAGCTTGTAATGATCCAAATCCACTCTATGATGCTTGTGATGATGTTTGATGAAGAAATTGAAGCTTGAAAGGTGCTGGATCTAGCTCAAAACAGAATTTTCATCTTCACCTTCATGAGCTTGATACACTTGATTCTTGCACGAAACTCACAATCCAGAGCTTGATCTGCATTCAACCAAAGCCAGAGAACAAGAATATGGAAAGAAATTGCAATGTTATTTGGAAAAAATTTGAATTATGAGTGAGAGAAAATTTTGGAGGGAGAGAGAATTTGGATGTTGAAATGGTGAAAAATGATTAACCTCTTTCAAATTCTGTTAGATTTAGGTATTTATATGAAGTCCTAATCACCTTGCTAATCCATACTTAACTTGGTTAATTAAAATAAGGTGTTTTGCAAAAATTGAAAATTGCATGGTGCATGGACTAATCCCACGTGAACAGTACCATTTGCTTGATCATTTTCACTTAAAATCACTTTTTAAACACATTGGCAATGGTAGAAAGTTCCCATGATGCACCATTTTTGAATTTTTCAATTTCCCTCCAAAAAAGGCATGGATATGCAAATGATCATGTGATAACAATTCATGCAATATGGTGAATGTTTTCAAAAGCTCATGTCATGATAAGCAAAATGCAAAAAGAACCACCAAATTTGGAGTTATGGATCAAAAGATATGGCCATTTGAAGTTCCATGCACCCTTGGCAATGATTGGATCATATCTCCTCAACCATTCATCAGATGCTCATGATCTTGGACTTTTTGGAAATGGGAGAGAGAGATCTTCAACTTTCATGTTGGACAAAATTTCATTTGAAGCTTCTTTGATGTTGGAAAGTTGAGTTGAAGTTGGATCAAAAACTTGCCATTTTTGGAAAGTTGAAATTATAGGTCACTTTCCATTTTTGGAAACTTTTAACTTGACTTCAAATTCTTCAACCTTGATCTTTGATATGATAAATAAGCATGATTTGGACATGAATGGGATGAAGAAACTCAATTTCTCAATTCAAAACCCACAGTTGACTTTTCAGTTGACTGCATTGGTCCTTAGATGACCTGAAAATGTCCTGATGAATTTGGGCCTCAACCACTTGGGGTTTTTGCTCCAAAATGAACCTCTAGCTCACATGAGCTCCAAATAATGATCACATGATCCATATCTCAATGGAAACTTCATCTCTTGCACACAAGATTCACTTGAATTGCCTTGACTGTTGAATGCTTAAGCTGCAAGACAAATGTTAGATGACATATTTTTGTACATTTTGGTTAGTGATTAAAAGAAAAGCAATGATATACAAATGCAAGCAATGCTTGGTGATCAAGAACCACTCTCAAAGGGAGATCCCACCCACAGGGAAGGAAGCAAAGTGTCCAATGATCCTTGAGGCTATGCAATGAAATGATATGATACCATGAGGGATCTTAGGGACAAAATTGGGGTCTTACAACTTGGTTTAATATATCACTTTTTACCGGTGTTTTTAATAAACAATTACGAGTTTGAAATTCTGTGAGATTAACTTGAAAAATCTCCAAGGATATTTGTGCAAATAACTTGCGCGAACATACGTGCGTGTGAACTGAATGTAGCGTGACAAAAAGACTTTAAATGAAGTCAAGTTGTAATAAATTATAAGGTATAAATGCAATAAATAACACTAATTAAAGCAAAGAGAAAAGTACAATGTTCCGTTTAAGGAGACAAAAAAGATTTAAAAAGGATGGACGCAAATGCATGCATGTTTCTCACTCAACTATTTTGCTTTATGACTCGAGTACACCAATTGTATGGAGAGTATGTATGAAATTTTGCAACCTTTGATCCAATGTATGCGTCTGTCGCAACCTAAAAAAATACAGTGTGCGAAAAAAACAACCGGCGAGAAAAGAATGACAGAAGAGTCGCCACCGTGCGTTATTTATCCCAAAGGAGGGAAAGGAAACGCTCAAAGTAAACCTGAAGAGAGGAAAGGAAAAGACAAGGTCTCGCAACCAAATCTTGGGTTCGGGAGTCGATTATGCGAAGGGAAGGTATTAGCACCCCTACGCATCCGTAGTACTCTACGGGATCCACTCTTGTTGTTTCTTGTCTAAAGGGTGTGTGTTTATCTAATGTACTATTTACTAAAAGAGGGGGTCAAAGAAAATGACTCGCACGGATGTCGCATCCACTGCATACGTATCTCATTTGAATATGAGAATCAGAGTCTTCGTAGCTCGGCTGCCTATGGGTTAAGGGTAATTGTGCTCGCTAAGACATTGCGTCTTATGCCTACGTATCTCATCCGGAATGAGAATCAGAGCAAAAACGTAGTTCAGCTAACTACGGGAACAAAGGGTCTCGATTACAACTAGGGCAAGAGAAAGGGAAGGTCTCGATCGCAACGAGGGCGAGAGAAAGGATCGCAACAAGGGCGAAAGCAAACAAGGATTAGTTGTTAGTCGTTAGTCAAACTCGGCAAGACATCGCATCTTGTGCCTACGTATCTCATCTGAACATGAGAATCAGAGTTGTCGTAGTTCGGCTACATAGGGATTGCCATCTGAACATGGATTTACAAAAGGAGGACACCAGTTGTGTCAAAGGAGAGTGGGCGATGTGTTCACGTCCTAGTAGTAGGTGTCGCAGCTCGCTGAATCGAGTCTTAGGTAGTTACCTCTTTGCAATAGAACGGACTACATGCCACAAGATCGGAGACGCTCAGAAAGGTCCAGAAGTGGGGAAGCTCTGCCCTAGAGTTGTCATGCAATATGTACTTAGGTGTTTAGGATTTACAAATGGGAATATCTACCTAACGTTATCATACAAAATAAATATGGGAATCCTACCTATGTTATCATACAAAAGGATATGGGAATCTTACCTATGTTATCATACAAAGTGTTCTATCTAATGGGTGCTACCTAATCGGAACAAGAGTTGACGAGTGGAGCAAGGAGAGGGGTTAGGGATAAGGGTAGATGGCGATGCATGAAGCAATCGACTTACAAGGTTGATGGCGATGCATAAAGCAATCGACTTACAAGGTTGATGGCGATGCATAAAGCAATCGACTTACAAAAGGGTGGATGAATACGTGTTGGGTCTGTTAGGTTTTGAAAAATGATTACTCGACGTTGGATCGAGGTTTTGATCTTGTTTTGAAATGGTTATCGAATGTTCATTGTAATTCTTGTATTAACAGATGAATAAAGAATGAAAGAATAAATATTATACATTTCATGGGAGAGGGATACATTTGTTATGAATGGGGATTCAAAGTATTGGAATAATTAAATCGGGTCCAAACAATAAATAATGCAATGTATGAGTGTAAGTGCAAAGGAACCGGCTCATTGTAAGAAAGCCCAAGAGTAAGCTATGTGAGGTTGATGGCGATGCTTAAAAAGCAATCGACTTACAAGGGTGTGAAAATGGGCTCGATATTAAATCGAGAAAAATATGATTTTTATAAGTTTAAAAATGGTTTTGAATGAATGGTGAAATTAAGAGAAAACAAATTTACATTATTAACAAATGAAACTATGAGTATAATAAAGGCATAAACATAAAAAGAAATGAAAATGCTAAAATAAAATAGCTAAAAGAAAATAAAATAGCTAAAAGAAAATAAAATAGCTAAAAGAAAATAAAATAGCTAAAAGAAATGCTACACATGAGTATTGAACCCTCTCCACTTAAGATTATGAAACTACCCTCTCTCCACTAGGCCATTTATCATTAGTTATTATCTTAATGCTATTTTAGATATGTAAACCAAGATATATTAGACATTAGAATAAAAACTAAGATAAAAATAAAAGTCTGTTGGACTACCAAAAAAAGAACGAAAAATCAAACCCAGCCGCCTGGCTGTTGGGTTTTAGAGGCTGGTGAGTTGGGAATAGTAAAAGAAGAATCATTGGTAAATACCAACATTAATGTTCAATGGGAACACTAAATGGTCACTTAAAGGGATTTAAATGGTCTGTCTTACAATGTTTAATTAAAAGAGCAAAAGATAGTAATAATAATAATGAAAAAAAGAAAAACGCAAAATCTCAAATCTCAAACCCAGAATCCCATCGTCCTCTTCCCACGTCTCAACCCAGAATCTCTCTACCTCAAAACTCTCTCCAACGAAATCTCCCTCTGCTCTCAAAATCGCTCGCACCTATCTCTCATTCTCACCAAAACCCTCTCAATCGCGCTCTCTCTATCTCACCAAAACCCTCTCAATCGCGCTCTCTCTACTCTCGGTATTGCTCTCACGAAATCGCTCTCACCCACAACAACTCATACCGAAACAAAAACGGGAAGCTCACCTTGCTCAGGTAACAATCGACCCTCTTTACTTCGCCTCCCTCAATCGGTTTCCTTTCTGACTTGGGGATTTAGGGTTCTTGGTGGAATCGTTGTCCACCTCCCTATTTTTTCGTTTCTCTCTGATTTCTCTTTTTTTTGGGATTAGGGTTTATAGTCTCTTTTCCGCCTCCTTTTTTTTTACTGATTCACTCTCTCTATTTATATCTCCTGATTTAGGGTTTCAAAGGTGCATATGGTGTTCAAAGGAGCATCCTGCAAAATACCTTTCTTGATGTTCAGACTCGGATTACCCTGTTGATGCTAGATTCGAAAAGGTACTCTTAACGCAAGCTTTCTTCTTGAATTTTGTCTTAATTCCAAATTGGGATATTTTCTGGAATTCTAACGCTTTACTGGCTATTATGTGTTACTGCAGTGAATTTCTTGTAACCTCCAGCAAATTCAATTGTGTTACTGCGGTGAATTTCTCGTAATCCTGGAGGTTGAAGGTAGTAGACATTGTGCCTCTTTACAACCAGTTGTAAGATAGCATGTGACCTGAAGGACTCCTCATTTGCGCCAGTGGATCCTGTACTTCTTACTGCATTCCCTTTTTCGATGAATTCTTTGACAATCTGTACATCAGAAACTTCAAATTCTTGTAGTCCTACAATACAAACTTGCTGCCGTCCATCCTCTTTCATTAAGAGTTTCTTCCTGTCACCAAGAAGATCATACAATTTTCCACCATATATCTCAAAGTAGCTAAACCACAATTTAAATTTCTGATTTCGGTAAACTGGTCGATGCAACTGTCTAACAAGGTCATTCGCAGCTCTGAGTGTAATGGTTGCATTGTAGATGTTTTGCCACTTCCTGTCTGACCATATGCAAAACAGGTAGCTTTACAGTATCAAGCTTTCCTCCCCATTGTGACGTGCCACATGATGCTTGCTATGAATGCTTATGCATACTATGATGTGATGCAGGGCGCTAATGCATGGCAGCTGTTCTTTTTTTGAATAATTGTGATTTCATGACTTGACATTACATGTGTGACATGAGCTGTTTTGATGCCAAACTAGATATGTAACCTACTGGCTTGCTATTTTAATGTGGTACCAAGCAATGAACATGGTTGCAAGCTAACTTGGGTTGATTTGTACTTGCTTGCAGGCTGATGTGAATGATATGCAACCTCACTAATCTCGACCAGCTTCTTCTGCCATGGCCTTTTCATGCAGGAAATTGGTTTGCCAATGCTTCTATTGACAACATTATGCACATGACATAGCCACTGAGAAAATTCAGCATGTGACCCCGACTGTACAGGATTTGATCTAAGAACTTCATTAAAGTGATTTGCACATTCACTGCAAGGGTACATTCGAGACAAGATCTGTACCAGTTCTTTTACATCTTTCTTCTGTTGTCTTGTAGGATCGTCTGGATACTGAGCAGCAAGAGTGTGAAGAAAAGTCCATGTAGCCCTTCCAAGGTCTTCTTTAGTCACAAAGGGTAAAGGACTTCCCCTTGACAACAGGATCACGTGGTTGTACAGAAGATGTAGTTTTCACAAATGGAGCTTTGATGGAGGCATTGATAGAGCCTATACCAGAGGTTCCTGATGACTGGATATGATGGCCTATGAAATTAGATACGTGATGTTGAACAAAATCTGCAACTTTCTCAAAGTTATGAAATAAACTCTGTACTGAATTCTTCGACATGTTAGTTACTGTTGCGGTTTGCTTCTGTGTGTGTGGGGTGTTGTTGTTTTGCAGGTTGGTATAGCAAGGCAAATGCAGCATGATGGAAGTTAATTGGCAAAGCAAGATTCCAAAGGTTCAAGGTGTGATTGGTGTGATGGAGAATTATGGTGCATCATTGTCTAGCTCCTATTTGAGAACATGCCAGTTGATTTTTGTAGGCTGCTACAAGATGATGACAGGGTGCAAGTGTAAGGTAGACTTCAATCTCTCCATTGTAGCTTGCATTTGAATTAAGCATTGGATGATGGATTTATTGATGCTGCAGGATATTGTTACTGTCACGGTTGTTCTTCCGGCAGATGGAGGAGTTCTGATTACTGCTCTGGTGCGAAGCGATGGAGGGATGTAAAAACAGCTCTTGAAGAAAGGATGTTGAAGGACCTCTGCTGGTCTAGTAAATATTTCAACTGTCAATTCTTTGTCGTGGCAAAAAATCGGCAAAAGCAGAAACTTTCTGAATGAAGGACTGCGTTGTCTTATTGGTTAATATTTTAATAGACCTGTGGCTTTGTAGCAGGACGTAGGAGGTAGAAATGAACAATTACTGGAGATCATAATGGTCTACCTAGGTGTAACCGAAATGATTGATTAAATTTACCAGATTAAACTCTAGCTAAAATCACTATGACCCAACACTTAAGAACTTCAATGATAGTCACTTCATCTAAAGTCTACATAGGCGTTATTAAAGAAATCTCACGCAAAAGATGTTTTGTCATCACCAATACCCATTGGGACAACGAAACAAATATTAAAAACTATAGTCTACAAGTTTTAATGAAATTGCTTGTCCAATACTAAAGATACGGGAAGTATTCATATCAAACACCAGTTTATCTACTTCATTCCAAAGAAGTGGATTGTTCAAATGTTTAGACTGGATATTGGGTCAGTAATGCATTGTACATTTTCCTTAAAGATGCCGCACTTCTCTCAGACAAAACAAGCATCACACAGACTGTGCTGGTCACTAAAGGAGAATGGGCAATTAAGTACAATTAACAAAGGAATCCGGAAGAAATTCTCCAAGTATGAGGAATTGCCAGTTGAGCATTTCTTGAAATGAAAACAAACAAAACTTGTGGCAACTTGACCAGAAAAGCACTCCATCCATGTTTTGAAAAATATATCAGAAACCTTAAGATTCAAATGCAGATCAACCCTTAAAACATGCTACCCTCCGCAAAATCCTATGTTTGGGACTCAATAGCATTGTAATCAAACCATTCCCCGATAATAAACTGAGGATGAAGCGTGAGTGAAGAAAGAATGCAAACGAGTGATTGATGGGAAGAAAAATTCAGGGTCAAAATCGGGGTATGACAGCGTCTACTATTTATTCTATTTAGAAGATAACCATCGACAGAAGTTATGACCACTAGGGGCTTGTTGCGTTTGCTTCATGTTCAGTTCTTTAGGTTCCCACTAGTGCGCTTACGTATCTTGCAAGATGCTACCTTCTTGTAACCCATGTTAAGTTTTAACTTCTTTTCTACTTTTTCCACATCTTTACGTCCTCTAGATGATAACCGCTCCAACGTGTTGTCGACAATTCCTATCAAAGCTTCGAGACTTATGAACTTACAAGTTCTTTTATACCATGTTGTTTGGTCGACCAGACCCTTTGGTGGAATAAGGGCTTATGTCGATTGTCCCTCCCTAGATTCTGGACAAGTTTTTGCCGACTTACCTTTTCGAGATTTTGGACGTATTTCCTAGGAATCTGGGCTTCTAGGAGGTTTACCCCTGAGAGTCTTCCAAATAATTTCTTCATGTGTCGATGGCTCGGTCAAGCCTTCTTTGTTGGATTATCAACGACTCCTCATTAATTATTATATTAAAGACATTTCATTAATGTCTGATTAATAAATTTCTTTTCATTGACATTCTCGGTTGACTTTCCAACGACTGAAAATCCCAGTGTAATAGACGCCCCCCCCCCCCCAAAAAAAATGTCAATCTCGACCTACATCTGAAAGGAGAAAAAGTGGCATTATTTTTAACTACTTCACCATTGTTCATATTTTGTGCCATGCCACTTTAATCACGTCTATTGTTAGTTATTATGACTAATTTTATATTAATGTACAAATCACTATTGTGCATACAGGATCTCTATAATAACTTGATATTCCCTAGGAAGATTCAATAAAACGAAACTGCTTCAACCTCCTTTTGCTTTCCTCATGGCTTCTTCTGACACTTGTCGAATCAAATTCCACATGGATGATTTTTTCTCGAAGAAGATCGAACTATTTCTTCATCCGCTATTTACACGTTTTTGTCAAAACTCTTTCCATCTTTTCGTTTATGCAACTTACTACAAACCATAGCCTTTCATCTTTCTCACGTTATTTCCTAATAAAAAGGAAAAAAAAACAGATTCTTCAATGGCGCTCCCCGTACAATGCCATGTGGGATTTATAGCTGAGATTGAGCTTCCTATTTTTCTAGATGAACGTGCTTATGTGCTAGAGGCTCCTTTGGATACTGAACACGGAAAAATCTTGTATCGCTCTGATTTCAATCCCTATGTGCTTGCTGGTAAATGCACTCATTCATGGGTCATTTGACAAAGTACATTAAGAAGCCCCGACTTTTACATGATTATTTTCCTATATACCGCGGGTACGAACCGTTGGTGTTTCTTGATGAACCTTTAAAATTCAACGTCTTTAAGAACTGTGTCTTCCGCTCTTCACCGCCACTTGAGTGTGTTGAATAATTAAGCGGTTGGATAAAGATGAACATATGTGTGCACACTATTAGAGAGATTTGGGGATTTATGACTTGATTCAGCTATCCAGGGCAAGTCTCCCTTACAATCCCCATATGTTAATTGCTTCCATGTGTTTCTGAGACACCTCCACCAACACTTTTCAAATGCCATGTGGGATGATAACTCCAACTTTCTTTGATATATATGCTATAGTTGGCCTTCGTCCAATGGGAATGGACTTTGATCCCGAAACGATTACTAGAATTGATCCTCCCTTTTCCTTTTCTAGGCCAACCCACAACTCCTTCATAGAGGATCACCGAAAGGCCACCCACGATGTTTCTACGCATGAACATATCATATATCTTTCCTACTTGTTGTAGAGATATGTATTATTCGCCCGATCAACTCAGGTAGCAAAAAAATACATTCCTCTTACAACCTAGCTTTATGAAAGGCAGGAGGATATGCATGAGTCAACTAATTCTCGTGGGGCTTTACGAGTCTCTGGCTTTGGCTATTGTTGATAAGGTGAGGTCAAACAACCATGATAGTATACAGATCGGTGGACCTATATGGCTTATACATTTTTTTTCTAAATGTCACTTTTGAATCTTCCTTGAAGTAAAAAGTTCTTCCTCACTCGAGAGTGGGTATCGTAGGTCCTCACCTAGCTAAGCTTACCCCGGACAACGGGAAGGCCGTCTCTTTCGAAACATTCGAAGGCCACTTTCAAATGTTTTATTGGTGAAAATGCTTCACCGAGTCGATGTCCCCTTTTTCCAATCGTCAATGCGACCCTGACTGGTTTAGGAAGCCTTTCCCCAACCAATCTCGATGGGAGCAAGATGAAATCGAGAAATTTTTGTTCACGTGTTTCAATCCCACCCTTATATGGACGAGATTGACCACTGCAACGATCAAATTGAGGGTCACTCCTTACGAACCTAACTTGGTGGCTAGGCTCAAAAGTAGTCGTGCATCCTACAAAAAGAAGGAAGTTTCCTTGCATGCCTTCGACTAAACTCTTTCTTATCAATGTACTCAGTAGTTTCAATCTTGGTGGGCCCAAAATTGGTCCCTCGTACTTGGCTAAACCATAATGGTACAACATCTAGTTGACGCATTCTAGTCGCACCTCAAAAAATGAGAACACGACGCTCGCAGGATGGACTGAACAGAGTCACCACATGACTTTATTTATTCCCAAAGAGGGAAAGGGAAAATATCGATAACATCCCAAAAAGAAAGGATAAGATATAGTCCTCGCAACCAATATCAGGGTTTGAGAGTCGATTACATAATGGGAAGGTATTAACACCCCTCACATCTGTTGTACTCAATAGGAACCGTTTAGTTAGTTTTGATCTGAAAGTTAGCTTATGTTTGTTTGTGATCTTCTACTTATTTGGGATAGAAAAAGAGAGATAAGAGATTTTTTTTTTGAATTTTTATTAATGAGAGAGGACCTAAAAAGGTTTTTATTATTAGGGGAAAAAGAGAGGTGTTAAACCTAGATTTTTTATTAATGGGCCTAAAAAGATTTTGCAAGCCAGCTCCTATGTATCTCCAGGTGAAATAGAGAATTAAAGGCTTACATAGTTCTGGATAGAAAATGTTTGTTTGTTGGTCAATTTTAGCGAAAACTATTTTGTGTCAATCGACGGAAAACACTACTTACCCAAAATAGATGAGGAGCGGAGATTTGCATCAAATTGAATGGATTTACAAATCAACATTCATGGAAAAATGTCACTTATCTAAACTCATACATAGTATGGACGAAGCGTTATTTTGCATCGTCTCAAGATAAAATACCTTTCGTTTGTGAAAAGGTTTTTAAGATTAATCGCACAGTAGCGAGGAAAAGAGTTTGATTCGTTGGATTTATTTTATAGGTGAATTACGAATATTTGACGAGGATGAGATCTAAGCCTTGGGATCAATATACCGGGGTTCCACTGGAATGCTAGATTCCAATGGTCCTCTTTCATTCGAATTACTTAAGAAAATATTTGATGGACAACAAATGCCTGATAAGAGTCAATTGTTCACAGAATTACGCCATAATGCTTGATTTCAACGACTCTTATTTGTCCAAGTTAAGTTAAGTGTTTTAAGAATGAAAGGAAAGAATGAACAATTAACCCAAAACACGTGGCTCGGGACCGATCATTCGAGGGTCCCACCGGAATGCTAGATTTTGATGGTCCTCTTCTTTTGTGTTTGTTTCGAAAAAGGGGTTGATAACTCAAAGTTTGGATCTTATTAAGAGATTTATCTTAATTATGAATCCTTTTTCTTGTTAAGAGATTAAAGTCTAGGCATAAAGAAATTGATGTCTAATATGACATGCAAATCAATCACACAAGCACATAATAACAAAACAATATCTAATCGATACCAAATTTAAATCGAGATGACACTTTTGAATTTGACCACTTATAGAATCAAAAGACACCTAAGAACCCTAATAATTTGTCCTTTTTTATTGTTTTTTATTCAAAATATGTTCATATATATATATATATATATATATATATATATATATATATATATATATATATATATTGAAAAATATGTATATTTTTTATTTTAAGATGTTATTATAGTAAAAAAAACTCATTAAAATAAAACTTTAAAAGTAAAAGATAGTAAAACTGGTTTAAAAATAATAACTAAGACAAAAATTAATAAAGAGAAAGAGAAGGAAAAAAAAGAAAATGAGGATGATGGGCCAAGAGGGGTTTTTTGCCCAAGGGACATTCAACTCGGGTCTTAGGGCGAGTAAAATTCCCCAATATGGTCTGGTTCTCATAAGCAACTGAATCAATAAATCCTAAAAAACCAAAGTGCACAACAGTATTCCATTTACCCAGAAACACGACCGAGTCATCCCTCACGATACTTCTCCATTCTCCTTTTGATGCCACACACATTCCTAGGGAAAACGAAAACAACATTCACAACGAAAAAAACAAACACTGACTCTCGAATCTGCTCCTTCTCTCAATCTCAGAAGTCGCTCAAAATCCTTAAACAACGATGATTAAGGGCGTGAAACAAAAGGGGTTTTGACAACAGTAAGTGATGGTTCATGAAGAAAACCAATAACAACCAACATTCAGAAGTTGAACTGAAACAAATAAAATGATGAAACCGTGAACAAACTTGTAAAAGGAAAACAAATCACCACATCAGAGGAAACATGAATCCCGCAACGATTACACATCAAGCAATGATAATACATGAAATCAAAATAGCCATGTCAACAAGTATGAAAATGAGGATTTAAAGTAGTAGAAAGAATTAAAAAAATAACAATGGCTACTACACGGAGGAATCTTGACGATGATCTCTGAGTAAGTAACTCTGTTCTTTTTACGACTCTATGCTTCTACATATATCCTTATTTGTTTATGTTTTTTCTCGTTATTTCAATCTTGCGTATGTTGCTGCAGTTGTGTACTGCTTTTTTCAGTGTGCAATTTTTTGAATGATTTTGTGAATTTACCCGCAGTATGTATGTTGGAGTATGGTTATTCTAATATGGTATAGCAATGTGATTAGTTTTTTACTCTGATGTCCTCTCATCTGAGTTGTTTTTGCTAATGATTTTAGTATGAAAGTGAGGTTGCCTCATTTTTTTGTTTGATATGAATATGGTGCTTTAAAGTATGATTATGATTTCTTTGAAACTTTGATGGATGTTTTTTTCTTCTCTGATGCTTATATCCCTTTTATGCTGAGAAACTAGGGTTTGTATGGTGGCTTGATGCATAAGTGAATGTATCTGCAAATTATTTCTAAGAGACAGAAAAATGATTTAGTATTTTAGTATAAGTTTGTTATGTTGATGCTTATGATGAATCTCCACTTTCACTTTTTCATTTGACTTTATGGTTGTGGGTTTGTTTCTAATAAACTGTTAATTTGCTGCAGAACTGTGTATGGGACAAAATTGTAAAAGATCAAAGGTGGAAGATGGGAGATTCCCCATGCATGAAGACAAACTGAATCAAGCCAAAAACAAACCTTGAGGGACCCTTCACATATGGAAATGCTTCTTTTTGTAATTGTTTAGTGTAAAATAAATAAAAAACGGTATCTTACTATAATATAGAAACTTACTAATATATCATCTTGAAATACCCTTTTTATTTTGTTTTGTGAGGTAAAGGAAAGTAAATAAAAGTGTAATTACTTTTATGAATTTTAATGATAACTTATTTATAAAGATGACCTAAAAAATTGACTTACTTAAATCAAATTAATAGAATTAGGAATATAATGAAATCACTATGATTATTATTACTTGACTCTAATTTGATTCAAATTTTCAAATCAAAAATTATTATTATTATTACTAATCAACACAATAAGAACCAAAGTAAGAATTTAAACTTGTAAATCAAATAAACTTGCTTGCTAGAACTTAGTAGATAAGAACCAAGACAGGACAAAAACAAATAGCATTCAATGTAATGCATGAAAGTTCATGAATAACCTTAAACAATCAACTTGACAAAGGTTAAACGAAGTTCGTCACCAGTGTTGATTATGCATATGTAATGAATAGGAGAATGCAGGGACTGATCAGAACAGATGAATTAAACAAAGTGACTATTAATCCTAACTTATGTATGAAAAATGAAATATTTATGACTAGATGAAATGGTCATAAAGAATTAGTTAAGATAATGAGATGCAATTGCACGAAACATAAATGAATTGTTGCAGATGAATGAATACCAATAGATGAGTGCAGATGAATTAGGTGGGAAACAACTTAGGGTGTGACAGTTGCCCCTATTTAAATATTTTTACCAGATAGCATGAGTGATGCTAATACTCATGAAATCAAGGAGAAATGTATTTAAATACATAAGACTCAAATTTTTCCCCTAAATGCAATGACATGCTATGATATGAGCTGAAGGACTTCTCCTTTTGGTTTGTTGGGGATATGATTGAAATGGAATGAACCCTAGCATGATTTTTTATGATGGATGATGGACAGACCTATGGGGAATGATGGAGACATATGGTAGAGGTGATCCATATGAAATGTCAAAGACAATGGGTGAAGACTCACTCTAGATAACAAATTGACAAGGAAAAGACATTGAGAAATATTAAAAGTATGCTTTATCAATAGGTTCAGACGTGACCCGACACATTAGAATATACTTGAGAATTTTGGAGTTTTTTGACAAGAAATTCAACTTATCAAAGATTTGGGAGATTCCTAACAGGGAAGTTATCCAAGACAAATTATAAGTAGATCATCCACGTAAAGCCTTTAAAATTATTCTAAATTAAACCATCAAAACAACAGGATCGAGAGTCTTCTTACCAGAAGATCATCCACACAACAATATTGGAGTTTTCTTACAAGAAAATCCTCCATATAAAACATTGGAGTTTTCTAACACGAATATCATACAAGCTTCTGGGAATTCCCTAGAATGATAAGCCGTACATGACCTTTTAGGAAACATCAGGAAAAAAAACAGGGTAATTAAACTCTCTGTATGTGCCAACAATAATTGGACTTAGATCGTAGGCATGGGTTACAACCATCTTCTAACGGATTGGTGCCAGTTACAACATGGACTTTATATGATGCGGGTGACAACCAAAATTTAGATACCGATTACAATTGGATTTACAAATAGAGTGACAATGATGCTAATGACAATTGGGTTTAAAATGATTTCTAGTAACAACATAGCTTGGAATAATGATAGTGACAACTAAATTTTGTGAGTCACAACTGAACTTTAGGAGACACCAATGACAATTGGGCGTTGAAGTGACACCAGTGACAACCAGAACTTTAAGCGTACCAATAACAATTGGATTTTAAAAAGATGCCTATGATAATTGGATTTTGAAAAGACACTGATAATAACTGATTTTTGAAGATAATACCAATAACGACTGAATTTTGGAGACACCAATGACAATTGGGCTTTAAAAGCAGATATTAGTATAAAAAAATTCTTTGAATGTATAACAATAACAACTGAATTTTAGGTAACGCCAGTGACAATTGTACTTCAAAAGATGCCAATGGAAATTGGACTTAGGACATGGTGCTAGTCACAACTAGACGTAGATATGTTCCAGTAACAACTAGTCTTTTGGGTCAAGGGATAACAATCGACGACGAGACCTGAGTCAATGCAAATGAACATGATAGTACACTCTCGTCTATGCATGATTTAATTTTGCTTTTATGCATGATATATGAATGATCATGATATGCAAATGCTGACAATAGGTAGACTGGGAGTTTATGGAAGTTCTGATCCATCAACACCGAAAAGTCAACCAAGTATTTTGATAGATGCTCTCAAAAGTGAATCTATCAAGGTTGGCAGTTACAACTAGCCAAGGGTTCGTCATAGAGGATTGATAGGTTGTGCTCCATGGAGATTCCTATTAGGCTTATTTAAGAGTGCATTTGCAACCTTGAGACTTTCGAGAAAACAAATGATTTCCTTTTGATCCTCACATATGTCAAAGCAGTTTTGTGTTTTTCTCAATGTTTTTTTTTTAAAAATTATTTTCAATTCTCAAAATTTCACTATTAACATACAAATGACATTTTGCATGACAAAAAAAAACATAAAAGAACACAATTGACAGTAATTGATAGGTAAAATTTGTATTTCATTCAAGAATGGTAGCATGCAAAAGGCGTAGCTCCATGGAATGTTATAATTGTGAAAATGGCAATGGGAAAAGGTTTACATTGAATACAATAACCACTACTATCCCTAATAATCATGACTCCACAAAACCTTGCTTTTGAAGGGAGCAATTGGATTGATCTTTTTCTTTTGGCTGTTTTGTGTGGATCAGTTTTATCTGGTGCAATCTTTGCCCTTTGTCCCTAATTTTTTCCTGGATTGCCCTTTCAGGTTTTCGATTCGGCAGGATATCCATTTTTGCCTAAGTCGCCTTTTCAGGTTTTCGACTTAGCATTTTTTATCAGACATAGTATTTTTTGACTGCATCGCAGTTCATAGGGTGTGAGAGCTCTTCATCATCCATAGTTGTAATAATCAAAGCAACTCCAGAGAAAGATTTATTTACAACATATGGGCATTCAATATTGGGAGTCCATTTCCCACATGAATCCTTGTGTACTAACAAGATCTTCTTGAGTAGGAGGTCTCCTTTTCTAAGTTCCCGAAGACAGACTTTCTTGTCGAATGCCCACTTGATCCGTTTTTAGTATAATTATCCATGGCATAAAGAGGTCATCCGCTTCTCATTAATGAGGTTCAACTCGTCAAATCTGTTTTGGATCCATTCAACCTCTTCTAGCTTGGTCTCCATCAAGATTCTCATAGAAGGTATCTCTAGTTCGAATGGGAGAACTTCTTCTATCCCATATACTAAAGAGAATGCAATTTCCCCTGTTGAAGTGTGGACCGAGGTTCAGTATCCATGCAGCGAGAAGGGTAGCATTTTGTGTTAATCCTTGTAGGTTTTCACCATTTTCTACAGAATCTTCTTGATGTTTTTATTAGCGGCTTCAACAACGCCATTCATATTAGGAAAATATGGAGAAGCGTTATGGTGCTCAATCTTGAAGCTTTCACATAACTCTTTCACTGTCTTATCGTTTAGATTCGTCTGATTGTCTATAATGATCCGGACTGGAACTCCATAGCAGTAGATAATCTCCTTCTTGAGGAAACAGGTGACCACTTGTCTCATCACATTAGCATATGAGTCAACTTCCACCCATTTTATGAAGTAATTAATGGAAACTAGAATGAAGCAGTGACCATTGGAAGCTTTAGGCTTAATGGTGCCAATCAGGTCAATGCCCCACGTTGAAAAAGGCAAAGGCGATGTCAAAACATTCAAAAGTGTTGGCGGCACTTGTACTTTGTCAGCATAAATTTTACATTTATGGAACTTTCTATCATAGTTGAAGCAGTCAAAATCAATGGTTTACCAATAATAACCAGCTCTCAAGATATTCTAGGACATGGCATGCTCATTGGCATGGGTTCCAAAGGATCCATCATGAATCTATTTGATCAACAGGTCTGCTCCGGGTCTCCCCATGCATCCGAGAAGAACCATATCATGATTTTTTTGTATAGTACATCATTTCTTAAGAAGAACTTGGATGCTAATTTCCTCAAGGTTTTCCTATCAATGGTTGTTGCATCTGCTGGATACCCTTGATTTTGCAAATAGAATTTGATATCGTGAAACCAAGGTTTACCTTCGGCCTCTTCTTCAACCAATTGATAGTAGGCATTCTCAACCTTCCGCTCTATCTAGATGAGAGGTGCTTCATTGCGGAATCTGGCTTGGTACATCAAAGCCAACATAGCTAAAGCATCATCTGCTTGATTCTTAATCCTTGGGATATGATAGAAGGTGGTCTCGCCAAAGTATTTTATCAACTTCACGACATAGGTGTCGCAACCTGAAAAATACAGTGTGCGAAAAAACAATCGGCGAAAGAAAATGACAGAAGAGTCGCCACTGTGCGCTATTCATCCCAAAGGAGGGAAAGGAAACGCTCGAAGTAAACCTGAAAAAGGAAAGGACAAGACGGGGTCTTGCAACCAAATCTTAGGTTCGGGAGTCGGTTATGCGAAGGGAAGGTATTAGCACCCATACGCATCCGTAGTACTCTACGGGATCCACTTTTGTAGTTCTTGTCTAAAGGGTGTGGGTTTATCTAATGTGCTATTTACTATAAAAAAAAGGGGGTTAAATGAAAATGACTCGCGCGGATGTCGCATCCACTGCATACGTATCTCATCTGAATATGAGAATCAGAGTCTTCGTAGCTCGGCTACCTAGGGGTTAAGGGTAATTGTGCTCGCTAAGACATCGCGTCTTATGCCTACGTATCTCATCTGGCCTGAGAATCAGAGCAAAACGTAGTTCGGCTAACTATGGGGTTATGGATTGGGTTTTGGACGAACGACGTCACTACGCAATCTACCGGATGCTCGACCTTTGGAGACTTACTCGCCTGTAGTAGAAGGAGTTAACGTGTTGCTTTGGGTTTTAGGGTTTGGGATGCTCAAGGGCAAAAAGGCAGTCCTTGACGAAGGAATCACGCTACCTGCAAGGATACGAACACATACAAAACAAACATGTATAAAGTAAATGTGCCAACAAGGGGCTCAGAAGTAAATAAACAAAAGAAAACAAATGCCTCCTATCGAGGTCTTCCAGCTAAGAAAGCGATAAAATGCGGAAAAGAGGTAAAAGTACCACGCGGATAAAGATCCGAAGTAACAACAATTAAAGGAGTAAGAAACCCAGGGATCTCCCAAGCTAATGCCATCAAAGAAAGGTGAGTCAGTACAGGTAATCGGAATGAACCTCCAGGGGGTATCCCACAAATAAAGTGGAAAAACCACGCAAACCATCTCTGCAAGAGTCTGTGAGCCCTCACAAAAACTCAACAAAAGGGTTAGTGAAACACGATAAGCATTTTTTTCATGGATAACAGTATGGTTTCAGAAACCTCAAACCCTGTGGCATACATTTCAGAAATCATGTGATTAAACATTCAAGGCATAGGTTTCACCCATTCATGCATAATTAAACCCGTGGGCAAAAACATAATGAAATTCATCCATCATACCTCATACATTCAGATGATCCAAATTAAGAGCATAAAATCATGGGAATGAGGCAAACCTGATGGGAGAGACCGGTTGAAATCAAATGGCACGGCTGGGTTTGCAAGGCAATGTTAGGGTTTGCGTGTGGTGAAAGTGTGTGAGTCAGATTGAATTTTTCAGAGCTTCCTGGGGGTTGCTCTGAGTTCTCTGTCAGGTTTCTCTCCAGGTTTTGTCAAGGGTTTTGTTTCAAGGAAACCTCAGAGTATTTTGCTTCTCCTCCTTTTTTTGTCTGATCTCCCTCTTTTATAACCTGATTTTCATGGCTTTGTGGGCTCAAATGAGAGAGGTCCAAGTCCAAGTTTTTCTATTATATTTTATTTATTTTTTTATTATTATTTTTATTTATTTATTTTTGTAAAAAAAAAATATATATTTTTTATTTTTTTCGTATTTTTTTTATTTTTTATTTTTTTTTAAAGTTTCTTGGATCTAATTCTGGTTGACATGATGAAATGCAATATGAAATGCTAAATGAATGCATGAATGAGGAGGGCAAATTTTGGGGTGTTACAGCTGCCCCTATTCAATCATCACCTAACCCGAGTAGGATGAAAGCGAACAGCTTATCAGACAAACGGGATGAGCTGTGATTGAATACCAAAGACAGACCAAAAATTTACGCTCCGAGAACACCACAAAAACGCGGAAATACACCGCGCTGTTTATTTTTCTTCCGATCCTCTGGCTGGATCTGAATCAGTCTTCTGGCTTAATCTGGAGTTTCGATCCTCTGGCTGAACCTATACTCAATTTAGTCCTCTGGTTGGATATTAATTTTGATCCTCGGGCTGGATACAATTTTGATCTTTTGGCTAGATCTTCTTCGATCTTCTGGCTAGATCTCCTTCGTTTCGATTCTCTGGCTGAATCTCTTTCCTTTCGTTCTCTGGCTGAATCTACTTCGATCTTCTGGCTAGATCTGAATTGTTGCGATTTTCGATCTTCTGGCTAGATCTTCTTTGTTTCGATTCTCTGGCTGAATCTACTTCGATCTTCTGGCTAAATCTAGATTGTTTTGATGATAAACTCCCATCATTAGGATCCCGCATCTGAGGCATGCGCTGGTTGACCCTCTTTTGAAATCTACACCCAACCTTCATATTAGATATGCAGCTTCGAGAATATTCCACTTTTGGGCTTCGTACATATTCTTCGGGCTAGAACATGTTGTAACGACTCCTCAATTAGACTTGGGCTTGCTGGGGAAATAAAGCTTGTAGGCGACTTCACTAGGGAATCTTTAAATTGAGCCTTAGGCTGGCTTACTGGAACACGATTCTCAGGCTGAATCTTCGAAATGACCCTCAGGCTGGATCACTGAAACACGATTCTCAGGCTGAATCTTCAAAATGAACCTCAGGCCGGATCACTGGAAAACGATTCTCAGGCTGAATCTTCGAAATGACCCTCAGGCTGGATCACTGGAAAACGATTCTCAGGCTAAATCTTCAAAACGACCCTCAGGCTGGATCACTCACGCTTGATCCTCTGGCTGGATCTCATGACCTTGGTTGTAAAGTAATTCTTCAGTCTGCTTGGAAGAACCTGTTTATCACCTTATGTGTATGCTTGATATGATATGCATGCAAATGCAAATGTTATGCATGGTGTAAAATGAAATCTGCTTGGGGAAGTAAACTCCGGTAGGGAACAGATCGCTGTATCAATCCTTGAATGCTCTGTGGGGAATGATCCGTCTGCCGGGACCAATGAGCCACCAAAAATAAATTGGCTGCTTGGAAAGTTGACCTTGCGGGGGGAGTATCAACTATGGAAACTTTGTTCGGCGAGGCTCTGTGAGGAGAGTCTGTGGGGAAAACAACTCCTGGGGAAATGTCGTAGGAAACGACCTTTGCTGGGGATATGAACTTGCTAATCGCCCTCAAGCTGGGGATTAACAAATCTGTTAAAAATAATCTGCTGGGGATTGAGATGAACATTGGGAACACCACCCTCTCATCTGTTGGTTATGCAACCACTCCGCTGTTGCTAGGAAGATACAGTCTGACACTGTCAACTCCGCTGGGGATATATAGTCTGGATACTGTCAACTCTGCTGGGGAACATGCTCTGCTGAAGAGAGACTTTGTCAACCGCTTGGGGATGAGGATTCATGACTTGGCATCCGGTTCCTGTGACCTGCAACCAAAAATACACGTATGCTTCGGGGGAATTACTCGGTTTGAATTCACCGTCCGGGATTAAGCATATTCAAAGCAATTTTAAATGTTTTCCTGTGCAAATCATCTGCAAAAACCACCATTATGTTCACATGCAATATGTTTTATCAAAAATTCGGACATTTTTGCAAACAAACTGATAAATGAAAAATAAAGAGGCTCTTTAACTGAATTATTCGACTCTTACTGGGGAGAAAATTTGTGCCAGGAATAGGCGAGGGTATCAGGAAGTTGATCCCTGAAAAGAGGTGATCGTTATAAAAAGAGAACTATCCTAATGGCAATGGGGATACGGGGTCCCATCGAGTTTCGACTCTGCTATGGCTCGTATGTCCTCAAGACGCTCTGCTCATCTTGCTTTCTGAAGTGGATGATTAGTCGATCTTTAACCTCCGAAGATTGTCGGATTAAATGAAACGGTGATATAACACTGATGAACTCAGATCACAGTCATTCGCTTATTCCCTAACTTTTGTCTGGATCGCCCCCTTTTCGGGTTTTCAATCCACCGGGATACCCATTTTTGCCTGAGCCGCCCTTTTGGGTTTTCGACTCACCGGGTGTACTCTTTTTTATATCCCTAATTTTTGCCCGAACCTCTTTATTCTTTTTTTTTGGTTCGTCGGGATGCCCTTTTTTTGCCTGGACTATTCTTTTTATCGTCCAGCGGGTCTATTTTATGCGAAGTATTTTTTTTAACTGCGTCTGAGTTAATAGGGGACGGGAATCCTTCGCCATCCATGGTTGTTAGCATCAAAGCTCCGCCATAGAAAATCCTTTTAACCACGTACGAACCCTCATAGTTCGGTGTCCATTTGCCCCTGTGATCTGTGTTGGGAGGAAGAAATATTTTGAGTACCAATTCACTGACTTGATACCCCCGAGGGCGCACTTTCTGACCAAATGCTTTCTTCATTCGTCTCTGATCGAGATACGTCAATTCTGGGTACGTAGTTCCAGCATAGCACCTTAATCATCGAAGACAAGGTAAATAAAGCATCAGCAAATTGGTTTTCTTCAAAAGAAAGTCAACAATCTTCTCGTGTAGTCTCTGTAAGGAGCCAGATGAGGCTGAGGTGTATACCATTTCCCGTTGGTTTGATTGATGACCAAAGTTGAATCCCCATATACATCCAGGGTTTTAATCTGTATATTGACGGCTTCCTCAAGTCTTAGGATACAAGCTTCGTATTCGGCTTCATTGTTGGTGCAGGGAAAAGTTATTCTGGCACCAAATGGCATATGAACCCCCTTCCGGTGTGATCAACACTATACCAACTCCGCGACCATTGACGTGGACCGCCCCATCAAACATCATAACCCATTTGGATTCAGGGTCAGGCCCCTGCTCCGGGAGTGGTTCCTCTCAATCTTTCGATTTGAGAAACATGACGTCCTCATCAGGAAAGTCAAACCTCATAGGTTGGTAATCATCAATCGGTTGCTCTGCAAGATAGTCTGACAAGACACTTCCCTTGATGGCTTTTTGTGAAGTGTATTGGATGTCATACTTTGTGAGTATCATTTGTCACCTAGTAACCTTTTCGGTAAGTGCTGGCTTTTCAAAAATATACTTGACTGGATCCCTTTTTGATATCAATAGAGTCGTGTGAGTCAACATATAATGTCCTAGTCGGCGAGCAGCCCATGCCAAAGCGCGGCAAGTTTTCTCGAGCAATGAGTATCTTTGTTCACAGTCGGTAAACTTTAGCTAAGGTAGTATATTGCATGCTCTTTTCGACCTGACTCGTCATGCTGACCGAGCACACAACTCATTGACCTTTCTAACACAGTCAAGTACATGATCAACGGTCTTTCCTCTCGGCCTGTAGACTTGCCCCGATCTTGATCTCTTTCTTGTCGTCTGCGGTACCGATGTTGACGGTCTTAATCACCTCCTGATAAGGTGTAATAGCTCGGTCCTCCTGTTTCAACAATCAGGCTAACCCTTCAGGCAATTCACAATCTTCCTCAACCCCTTCTTCGGCTTAATAGATAGGATTGTCGAAGTCATACTTGGCCATAGCAGTGTCGTTAGTAGTGAGATCCGGGTGGTCAGCTCTGCATGATGGAGGATCATGCTTTACCTTAGAATGAGAGATTTTTTTTTTTGGAAAGAAAGAAAAAACGAAAAAAGAAACATTGCCATTTTTTTTTGTAAAAGTAAAAAACTGAAAGAAAGAGAACACAAAATTGTTTGCAAAAGCCGTCCTTTATTGATGATAAAAAAAAATTGCGAAATGTAACTAAATGGATGGCCCTACAAATGAGCCGTTACACCTTGGGCAAAGTGTAAGACTTTATTATGCATGTAATAAAGGAAAAAAATAAAAATCACTCTTTCAGTAGAGTAACCCGAACGGTTTTTTCAGACGACCAATTGTCGAGCTTTTCTCCCGGGACACACGGGCGAATCCAGCTATCTAAGTCACAGTCGCTGTCAGCCTTGTCTTCATCTGCAGCATTGACGATGTGGGGAGAAAGCAAACCCCCGCTGGAGAGAGTAATGGTTTCATTCTTCTGAGATCCCAGAGCATACCCCAATCCAAACTTGTCTTCTTTGATGACTGGCTCCACAAATTTGCCCCAACCTTGGGCATTACCAGCTTTAACCACTTCGACAGCTTGCTTGTATGAAGAGATAGAAGTCCCGACCTTCTCAAACTCAGGTGAAAAGACAGCTTCGGGCGCAACCTCATTGATGTTTATGGCTTCGAAGCCATGGCACAGCATCTCGTGCGTCTCGCCGTCCATCTCTACATACTTAAATGTAGACAGGTGGCGAACAAAAATATCCTCTTCACCACAGACAGTGACGACCTGACCTTCTAGTTCATATTTGAGCTTCTGGTGGAGGGTAGAAGTAACAGCACCGGCAGCGTGAATCTAGGGCCGACCTAGCAGACAACTGTAGGCAGGCTGGATATCCATCACATAAAAGGTGCTCTTGAACACCTGCGGTCCGATCTTAACTGGCAACTCAACTTCTCCAAAGACAGCTCTCTTAGAGCCATCAAAAGCCCTCACAACTAAGTTACTTGGCCTCAGGATGGTGTCATCGCAATCCAACTTCATTAAGGCTTTCTTTGGAAGAACATTCAGAGAAGAGCCTGTATCAACCAAAACATGGGAAAGCATCACCCCTTTGCACTCCATTGTGATATGCAAGGCTTTGTTGTGATTCCTGCCCTCAGATGTCAGGTCATTATCGGTGAAACCTAGCCCCTGGCTAGCGTTTACATTGGAAACTACTGACTCCAGCTGGTTAACAGTTATCTCCGATGGAACATAGGCCATATTCAGTACTTTCAACAAGGCTACTCTGTGAGCCTCAGAGCACATGAATAGTGAGAGAATGGAGATCTTTGAGGGTGTCTGATTTAGCTGGTCGACTACCTTGTAGTCACTTTTCTTGATAATCCTCATAAACTCATCCATTTCCTTCTCGAATGCGGTCTTAGGAGGATCTTCCTCAGTAGTAACCTCTTCGGTGGCCATCTGTTTCCCTTTAGCCTTGGCAGCTGCCTCGGCTTCAGTATTCGCGCGTAATGTTGATGGTGCAAATAGGCGTCCACTGCGAGTGAAGCCACCAACCCCTCCAACATTGTCTACAACGGAGCTACCAATGTCAATGTCTTCTTCGTTAACTTTCTGCCCCTGGCAGTAGATATCAGCCCCATAGTGCCACGGGATAGCACTGTCTTTCTCATACGGAACGGGTCCTGGTATTGTGATGGTGATCGGACCAACCAAAGTCGGTTGAGGGCTGTCAGAGTAAATTGCAACTGGTGCTGAACTTTCGATGTTCACCGCTGCTGGTTCTGTACTTTCTGGGAAATATATTATTGTCGGAGCGAGTCTCTCGGGAACATATATTTCTTCAGGAGTGAAATAAAACGTCACCGTCGATACATCATTCTTCACTGGACGGGCCTGATCGAAATAAAGACAACCTTCATCTATCAGTTGTTGAATACCCCTTCTCAAACTATCACATTCGTTCTCGACGTCTTGACAATTTCTGCACTCTTCCCCACAGCCCGGGAAAATCCATCCTTTCAAGAGTCTGTCTTTGACCACCGATAGCGAAGTCTTCACTTTAGTCACATCAGAAACCAAATTCAAAGTTTCCCCACTATCAGAAGCATTAATCCTCTGCCCGCCGTGAGTCGGCATCGGGTTCTGGATAACATTAGGCACCAGAGCAAAATTGATAGCCTGGGCATCTCTCAAATCTTGTACCTTTAACTGGAGAGCCTAGCAATTATCTGTAGTATGGCCAGGTGCATTGGAGTGAAAAGCACATCTGGCGTTGACATCATAACCTCTAGGCAAATTATTGGGATCGATTGGTGGGGCCAGAGTTCTAAACGTAACCAGATTCATGTCAATCAGCTTGGAAAGTAATACTGAATAAGGCATTGGGATTGGCTCGATGACCCGGTCCGTCTGCCTTGGACGTTGTTGATAGTGTCTTTGCTGACCCGGATTACCTCCTTGTTGTTGATTGTTGTACCTGGGTTGTTGTTGCGGATGATATTGCGGTTGAGGAGCAGGTGTTGGAATAGTCACTGCGGCCACTTGATCTTGATAATAATTAAGGCGTCCTCTACCCCTGCCTCTGCCGGCATACACAACGCTTGCCTCGCCTTCTTTTCTTCGCTGACCGTTACCAGCAAACGGTCTCTTAGGACCTGATGAGTTGGAAGCACTATTGTCTTGAATTCGGCCCATCTTCAACAGACTCTCGATTCTTTCTCCAGCAATTACTATCTTTGCAAAGCTGATTGACGGGCAAGCATCCAATCTCTTAATATAATTGCCTTGAAGAGTGTTCATGAACATGTCCGCCATCTCCCTTTCAGACATAGGGGGTTAGACGGATGCAGCAATCTGTCTCCAACGCTGAGCATACTCTCTAAAGGTTTCCTTGGCAGTCTGAGACATACCTTGCAACAAGGTCCGATTTGGAGCCATGTCCAAGTTGTATTGATATTGCTTGACAAAAGCCTCTGCCAAGTCTTTCCAGCTCTTGATGGTAGTACGAGACAAATGAGAATACCATTCACGAGAAGCTCCAGTTAGGCTGTCTTCAAAATAGTACATCCACAGCTTTTCATCTTCCGTGTGAGCTCCCAAGCTTCCTAGATAAGATTGGAGATGAGTGCATGGGCAAGAAGCCCGTTGTATTTCTCAAAAGTAGGGGGTTTGAACTTGTGAGGAATCCTTACTCCCTGAACCAGACCAAGATTTGTGACATCAAAGCCTAAGGAATTTTGAGACTCCAAAGATTTGAGCTTCTCAGCAAGCTCATCCATACGGCGAGTGGTCTCGAGGGCCTTGTCGTGCAAAGAAAATTGATCATACTGATAATCTTCAGTAACGGGGAGCCCGTTAATCCGAATTCCTTGATTCACATTGTACCTTCCGCCAATACCATTTCCAACATTCCTTGTGTTGCCAACATTACCCGGGTTTCCATCAGCATTTGCGTTACCCGCGTTACCAGTGTTCACAGGGTTATCAGCGTTCCCAGGGTTACCAGGGTTTCCCTCAGCATTTGGTATCTCCACCTCCGGATCGGGTCTCGGTTGCTCAACCAATTCCCTCAGCTTTTCCTGGCCTTCTGCCATACCAGTCATCAATGTCATGAACTGATCCATCCTTTCACGCATATCAGCCAGCTCTTTCTGTACTTGGTCCATCGCTAGCTGTGGACGATTTTCCTTTGTCGGGTACCTGTGGACTCGCTTGGGACCAATAACTGCCTGATACAGGGAACAAACATTAGACACTGCGGTGACACCTGCAAAACAGACAAGGGTTAATATGCATGGTATGCGATGCACTGCTTGTTCAGTTTTAAGGCACCCCCGTTTTGAAAGGGAATACCCTGCAAATGAATAAGCATGAGATGTTGGATGCAAATATGCAGATGATGTTATGCAATGCAAAGGCATGTCAATCAGAATTGATAGATCCGCTTGAACATCTGTCAGGTTGCACTGCCTGGAGAGAAATTCACTGAGGAATATAATACAAGACCAAAACTCTGCTCCAGAAAACCGGGTTGGTTGGAGGTTAAGGTTTCCTGAATTTAGCCCGCCTCTCACTGGTAGGTTCTAAGAACAGAAGTTCGTCAGCTTCAGCCCTTCAGTCGCGAATAATACGTTTACCACTAAAGGTTTGGTATTATTACGGGACAAAAGACCTCCATTGACTCCCCTCAACAGGATATCCTAATAGCAAGTTCCCAGTCTCGGGATCCTCGGATTGAGCAGCGAGAATGCGCCCACCAGAGCTAACATAATCACGTCTCGGAGGAGAGGCCTCGACTGAGTTCTCGGGAAATGGTCACCAGAGTCGATGATTTCTAGAGGAACATCCTGCCGTTACGGAACACCCGTAAGACATAATATATCCAAAAGAAACCTCGTCTGGGTGTGGTTCTTCACGAACGACTTAACGTAGCAACACACCACGCAAGCCTCATGATTATCCACTCTAAAACCTGTGTGTACACTCAAGCCTGGGTAATGGGCTTATCTCTCAAAGAACACCCCATGCCAACAAACAAACAAACAGATCCAACAGATACAACAGATGCATGCAAGCAGGTAAGCAAATAAATGTACAAAAACATGAACACCCTATAAACAAGAAATCACACAAGCTAGGAGGGACTCGCTTAGGGAAGATGGACCAGCAAGAGGTCAACTTCTTTCAATCCCCAGCAGAGTCGCCAGCTGTCGCAACCTGAAAAATACAGTGCGCGAAAAAACAAAGGGCCTAAGAAAATGACAGAAGAGTCGCCACCGTGCGTTATTCATCCCAAAGGAGGGAAAGGAAACGCTCGAAGTAAACCTGAAAAAGGAAAGGACAAGACGGGGTCTTGCAACCAAATCTTGGGTTCGGGAGTCGGTTATGCGAAGGGAAGGTATTAGTACCCATACGCATCCGTAGTACTCTACGGGATCCACTTTTGTAGTTCTTGTCTAAAGGGTGTGGGTTTATCTAATGTGTTATTTACTAAAAAAAAGGGGGTTAAATGAAAATGACTCGCGCAGATGTCGCATCCACTGCATACGCATCTCATCTGAATATGAGAATCAGAGTCTTCGTAGCTCGGCTACCTAGGGGTTAAGGGTAATTGTGCTCGCTAAGACATCGCGTCTTATGCCTACGTATCTCATCTGGCCTGAGAATCAGAGCAAAACGTAGTTCGGCTAACTATGGGGTTATGGATTGGGTTTTGGACGAACGACGTCACTACACAATCTACCGGATGCTCGACCTTTGGAGACTTACTCGCCTGTAGTAGAAGGAGTTAACGTGTTGCTTTGGGTTTTAGGGTTTGGGATGCTCAAGGGCAAAAAGGCAGTCCTTGACGAAGGAACCGCGCTACCTGCAGGGATACGAACACATACAAAACAAACATGTATAAAGTAAATGTGCCAACAAGGGGCTCAGAAGTAAATAAACAAAAGAAAACAAATGCCTCCTATCGAGGTCTTCCAGCTAAGAAAGCGATAAAATGCGGAAAAGAGGTAAAAGTACCACGCGGATAAAGATCCGAAGTAACAGCAATTAAAGGAGTAAGAAACCCAGGGATCTCCCAAGCTAATGCCATCAAAGAAAGGTGAGTCAGTACAGGTAATCAGAATGAACCTCCAGGGGGTATCCCACAAATAAAGTGGGAAAACCACGCAAACCATCTCTGCAAGAGTCTGTGAGCCCTCACAAAAACTCAACAAAAGGGTTAGTGAAACACGATAAGCATTTTTTTCATGGATAACAGTATGGTTTCAGAAACCTCAAACCCTGTGGCATACATTTCAGAAATCATGTGATTAAACATTCAAGGCATAGGTTTCACCCATTCATGCATAATTAAACTCGTGGGCAAAAACATAATGAAATTCATCCATCATACCTCATACATTCAGATGATCCAAATTATGAGCATAAAATCATGGGAATGAGGCAAACCTGATGGGAGAGACCGGTTGAAATCAAATGGCACGGCTGGGTTTGCAAGGCAATGTTAGGGTTTGCGTGAGGTGAAAGTGTGTGAGTCAGATTGAATTTTTCAGAGCTGCCTGGGGGTTGCTCTGAGTTCTCTGTCAGGTTTCTCTCCAGGTTTTGTCAAGGGTTTTGTTTCAAGGAAACCTCAGAGTATTTTGATTCTCCTCCTTTTTCTGTCTGATCTCCCTCTTTTATAACCCGATTTTCATGGCTTTGTGGGTTCAAATGAGAGAGGTCCAAGTCCAAGTTTTTCTATTATATTTTATTTATTTTATTATTATTATTTTTATTTATTTTTTTATTTTTTTTTGTAAAAAATTATTTATTTTTTTATTTATTTTTTAAAAGTTTCTTGGATCTAATTCTGATTGACATGATGAAATGCAATTTGAAATGCTAAATGAATGCATGAATGAGGAGGGCAAATTTTGGGGTGTTACAATAGGCACGATACGGGAGCAACTTAGTATCAAGGGTTTCCCATTATCCTTTGACTTGGTAGATCACCAAGGTTGGATCTCCATATACTTTAAGGATTTTGATTTGGAGGCCAGTTGTTGCTTCAATGCATAGGATGCATGCCTTATATTCTGCTATATTGTTCGTGAAATCAAAACATAACCTTGTTGTGAAAGGATTATATCCACCATTCGGATTCATCAAAACAACTCCTACACCATGCCCCATGTAATTGGAGGAATCATTGAACATGAGCTTCCATCGAGATCCTGGTTTAGGTCCTTCATTTGGCCCTGGGATTATATAATCTTTGACTACCAAAATATCTTTGTTAGGGAAGTCAAATTTCAATGACTGGTAGTCTTCGATGGGTTGGTGTGCAAGGTAACCAGATAACACACTTCCTTTAATAGATTTTTGGGATGCGTACTGGAAGATACACTTTATTGGATCCATTTTTGAGATCTACAAAGTGGTATGACAAATCATATATTGCCTTAGACGAATAGTGGCCCATGCTAAAGCAAAATAATTTTTCTCCAAGAGAGAATATTGAGTTTCACAACCAATAAACTTCTTGTTTAGATAGTAAATGGCATGTTCTTTTTAGCCAGTGTCATCATGTTTCCCCAACATGCATCCCATTGAATCTTCAAGCACAGTCAGATACATAAAGAGTGGCTTCCCATGAATAGGTGGAATCATAATATAAGGCACTTGCATATAATCTCTTATTTTCTCGAAAGCTTTTTGGAAGTCAGAGTTCCATTCAATTGCTTGATCTTTTTGAAGAAACTTGAATATAGGCTCACACGTAGCAGTCATATGAGATATAAACCTGGAGTTGTAATTCAAACGCCCAAGAAAACCTTTAACTTCTTGTTCGATACGCGGAGCCGACATTTCTTTTATTGCTCTAACCTTGTCAGGGTCTACCTCAATTCCTCATTGACTAATGATGAAACCAGGCAACTTTCCTGATTGAACACCAAAGGTCCATTTAGTAGGGTTCAATCGTAGTAGGAGTTTCCAGAGACACTCAAATAGCTTTTGCAAGTGGTCTATATGATCCTCTTCACCTTGGTATTTGGAGATCATAACATCAAGATAAACATCAATTTCCTTGTGTATCATATCATGGAAAATAGTGATCGTCACTCTTTGGTACGTTTCCCCGGTAGTTTTGAGACCGAATGACATTACCTTGTAGCAAAATCTTCCCCAAGGGGGTAATGAATGTGGTATTTTCCATATCTTATGGATCCATCTTGATCTGATTGTAACTTGAGAATTCGTCCATGAAGGAGAAGACTACGAACTTAGAAGTGTTATCTGCCAAAGTGTCAATGTGGCAGAGGGAATCGTCATTTAGATTAGCTTTATTTAGATTCATGTAATCAACACACATCTTAACTTTGTCATCCTTTTTGGGCATATGTACAGAATTAGCTACCCATTGAGGGTACTTCGCCACTGCTTGAAAACTAGCATCCAATTGATGTTTGACCTTATTAAAAATCTTCAGAGCCATGTCAGGCCTCTCTCTTCGGAGCATCTACATCACTGGCGAGCAATCTGGATGAAGTGACAGCTTGTGCATAACAATATCATTATCTAGCCCTGACATGCCCTAGTACGACCATGCAAATAAATCCACGTATTCTTGTAGCAACTTAATCAATCTTTCTCTAATGCTTGACCCAAGTTTAGTCCCAACTTTTACCTCTTTCTTCTCTTCTTCGATGCCAAGGTTGAACGTCTCCACGAGTTATTGATGTGGCTAAAATGCCATGGACTCGTGCTCGAGCAGCCTTGCCATATCTTCGGGGATGTCACAATCTTCCTCGCCCTCCTCTTATGCTTGGTAAATGGGGGATTCAAAGTTATAGGAAGTAGTAGGGTCATCAGATTTAACTGGTTTATTGATTATTCTGCATGTGTTTTTGAATGATTGTTGTCTTCGAAAAGTGGAAATAAAAATGAACAAGAAAGAAAAAAAATATTTTTGTAGTTTTTGAAAAGATTTCCATTTTCAAGAAAATAATAAATGAACAATAATAATTTGAACAAAATGCTCTTTATTTTTCATAATGATTTTTGAAAATTAAAGTGGCCCTACAAATGATCCTTTATCCTTGGGTAGAGCTAAGGATTTTGAAAAACAAAGGAAAACACAATTACTTTGACATGGGAAAAACTTATGGGATCTCAACTGCCTCCCAATTTGTCAAGGGTGCTTCACACCAATATATCAATTTCGACGCTTCTTCATCTTCAGTTTTATCTTCAACTACATCGACTTGATCTTTATGGGCAAAACCTGTGTTGAGGAACACTTCTTGGATACTTCATATGTGATCCTTCACAAGGACCAAGGCTCATTTCTTATCATAAGGCTTGTACCCTAAACTGAGAAAATCCTTTTTCTCACTGATATCAATGACCTGCCCTTAACCTATAGGGTATCCAATTTCAACTGTTGACTTCACTCTCTTCAAATATTCAAATGACAAATTGGCCCTCTCACAGGGGATTTTCACTTCCATAAATGTGGAATTGGCTATTTCGAGTGCTTGAAAAGAAGTTTCTAAAGCATCCTCATCATCCTCGATGTATCAGAAAGAAGAGAGTTGACTGATGATGAAATCTTCTTTACTTGAGAGAATGACAAGTTTGTTGTTTATGACAAACGTATTTTTTTGGTGTAAGGTAGAAGTCACCGCCCCGACAGCATATATCCATGGACATCCCAAAAGGAAGCTACAAGCGGGATTGATGTCCATGACTTGGAAAGTGATGAGGAATATCTGTGGGACAATTTGGATTGGTAGCTCTACCTCCCATATCACCGTCCTTCAGGAACCGTCAAATTATTTTACTAGAAGCGCATTGGGTTTCATCGCTAACCCATGGTAAGACAATTTAGCAAGTGCCCTCTTTGGTAAGACATTGAGGGAAGATCAAGTGTCAACTAAAAACCTGGATAGAGCGTCTTCTTGGCGTTTTATGGACACATGTAATGCACAATTGTGATTATGTCCTTTCTTAGGAAACTCTTCATTGTTGAAGCTTAAAGTGTTACAAGTTATGATATTAGTGACCACTCCATCGAATTGGACAACCTTTATATCTTAAGTAACATGAGCTTGGGAAAGCACTTTCAATAGAGCCTCCCTATGAGCTTGTGAGTTCAGAATCAAGGATATGATAGATATCTTTGACGGTGTTTAATGTAGATGATTTACTATCTTGTGGTTCCTTTTCTTTATCATTTTCAAATATTCAACCGATTCATCTGATTTCACCCCTGATTGTACCAATCTAGAGTCTTTAGTAGGAACTGTAATCGTAGATTCCTTTGTCGATGCTTGAGGGGTTATATTGAAATTGGGAGTACAAATTCGACTGTTGTGGGTCATTCTACTTGTCCCTGTGATGTTTATGACATCGACACTAACATCCTCCAGGATCCTTTTACTTTTAACATCTTCAGACTCTCCATCCATAACAGTTATGTTGTATTTCCATGGTACGACATTGGTGCTTTTGAATGGGAAGGGAGTTGGCATACATACTACCACAGGTGATGGATAACTAATTAACTGAATAATATCCTTTCTTTGATAGATTATCTCAACAGGTTCTGGTAGATTGAAACAAGGTTCAATCACTGAAACTTCCTCATTTGTTGCAAGACCACAAACTTGTAAAACACCTTGATCCATTAAGTTTAAAATATCGGCTCGTACCAATTTACACCCTCTTAGGGGAAATGGTGCACTCTTCACAGTTATCGTGGCAAGTACTAACCAGACCACCTCCCACCAGCCTTATCTAGAATTCTAGCAAATGGGTTTTAACATTTTCAATATTTTTATTATACAAACATCAGATACATCTTCAACGGCACTGACATCACCATGTGTGGGCAAAGGATTATTCTTTACATTGGGTCTAACATCTCTGAATGAAAGGATCTTCTTTTTAACCAACTCTCGTATTACATGCTTCAAAGCATAGCATCCATCCAAATCATGCCCAGGAGCACCCTCATGGAAAGGACAATGGGCATTTTAGTTGTACCATGGAGGTAAAGGATTTGGTGGAGGACCCAATGGTATGGGAGTCACTAGCCCCTTTTATAGCAAAGAAGGGTACATCTCATTGTATGTCATAGGGATTGAAACGAAATGAGGTATACCTTTTGTACCCTATTCTGATTTGGAGTATTCTGCGGACATGGAGTTGGAGCCCTTGGTTGTTGATAAGCTGACGCCATAGCTGCTTGTTGCTATATTGGTGCTTGTTGAACATGTTGATAGACAAGAGCTTGTGATTGGCTGAAGGTTGGTGAGATCGCTGCCACATACGGTTGTTGGATATACTGCACTGGGTAAGTTGGTTGTTGTTGGACAACTTGTTGTTGTTGCTTCTTCCATGAGTGACTCATTCTTTGACTAGTTGACACAACATTTGTTTCCCCTCCCTTTTACTATGAAAACTTTCGGAAAACATTTTAACATTGCTACTGGATGTTTCAGTGGAGGTTATCATTTTTCCATTTTTCAGTCCAAGCTCAACCTTGATACCCAGGGCAACTAAGTCATAGAAACCTGCTTATACACTACTCGTCATTCTTTCATATAACATAGGCTTTATATTTAACCCATGAACCAATCTTGGAACTCTTTCTCGACAAGTGGTGGTTGAACTTGTGAGGCTACCTCCCTCCACCTCTGTGCATATTCCTTGAAAGACCCGTTGTCTCTCTAGAACATGATGAGCAATTGCCTCATATCAGGAGCCATATCCATGTTATATTTGCAGTGTTGAATGAAACCATCAGATAAGTCTTGGAAATAATGAATTCTACTTTGATCTAGGCTCAGATACCACTTAGATGGAGCACCCTTCAAGCTATCTTGGAAGAAATGTATCAAAAGTTTATCATCCTCGACGTGTGCAGCCATTTTCTGATAGTAAATGATGAGATGACTTTTGGGGCATGGGTGGCCCTCGTACTTATCAAAGTCAGGGGTCTTGAATTTTGCAGGAATCATAAGTCTGGATACTAGGCACATTTTCCTAGCAGCCACCAAATACTTGGTTACCTTCCATAGCCTTTAATATTTTCTCAAGAATCTAGAAATTCTCTTTCATCCCTTTTATGTCCTTATGTCTTTCGTCCTCTTCGTCATAAAAATCCATAGCATGTTGTTGATCTTCAAAATAAGGTTGCACACGTGCATGGACAGTGGGTGGCGCAAATGTGTGGATCACATGATGAGCCTCATTGGTATCTAGTAAAGGCATTGTCTATTGAGTGCATTGTATAATGTTAGGGCTAAACCGAAGATTGGCCTAGTAGTAGGAACCATTCCTGTAGGTTGGGGTTCTAAGGTAGGACCAGAGATCTCTGAGACGGCAGTTGCTTTAGTGTCCAACTTGGCTCTGATGACTTGACCCATATTTCCTCGTAAGTCCTCGAGTTCTAAGCTCATTATTTCCACCTCTTGTTCTTGATCTACCATCCTTTGACGAGTTTTGGCTCGAGTGTTGTAGTGGTGTTAAGGACTTCGTGTTGAACAACTAGAGGATGAAAACGAAATGAGTTTCTTTTATTTTGGAGAATGCATGAATGCATGTATGGATGCATTATGAAACGTTTATGTTTATTTCATTTTATTTTCAGATATTCTTATAAACTTTGCAGTTTTTAAGCATGCACTTGAAAGTAATGTGAACAGAACAAAAGACAACAATCAGAATCTGATGCAAAAAGTCAATATCCATTCATTCAATAAGGCCAAAAAGTACTGAGTACATAGTCAAAGTGGGTACAAAATGTTAAGCCAAATACAATAGTTGGAAATAGTACAAAGCAAACAAATCAAAGAGTTTTCTTAGCAACTCTCTCTTTGTGGGCTTTTAGTTCTTCTTTGAATCTTCGCATCATCCCTTCGTAGAGAAAAACAAGGTCACGAGCCGAAGTATGAGCGTTGTTTTCATCCATGTCCTCTAGAGAATTATCCAATTTCCATGGTAATTATCTATCCACGCCATTATAAAACTCTATGAGGTTAGCCATCTTCATATGGTATGCAACAACACTTGGCTGCAGAAGCTTGATGGTGCGTTCATACTCATCCAATATCTCATTCAAATGCCTCCTCTCATTTAGCCAACCCATGCTTTGGCTCTTCAGAGAGTCATATTGTTCCTTCCAATAAGTTTCTAGCTCCTTGTTAGTATTCAGCTCATCATACTTCTCTTTCCAGGTCCTAGGACAAATTTGAGAAGCTCTTCGGGCTTGTTCCTTAAGGCGTATTTCACGTACCACTTCAACTTTTGAGCTTCATAGTTATTCCTTCATTGGATTTTTCCCTCAAGCTCCTTTCTTACCTCCTTCTTTTGCTTAGTGGCTACGTCCCACCAACATTTCCATTCTTGTCCATCTCTTTTGGCTTTAGCTAACTAATCATGGAGTGAACCCAATCCACTATCAGCCTAATCTAGGCACTCCAAGACTCTTTCCTTGAGATCTTGCTCAACTTTATTCTTCTTACAACTCTCCTCCAAAAGTTCCTTCCTTTGGTTTCTCTTACTTTTGAGAATAATATTTTCTCCAGTTCCCTTGTAGAGTTTAGATTGCAGATCTTCCTTCTCCTTTCCAAGTCTAGCCACCATGGCTCAAAGTTCATCCACCTATTCAAGAGAGACGTGGACTTGTTCTGGTAAACTAGACTTTGGAGGAATCTCTATAGAAAAAGGGAGATTCACAATTTTGACCCTCTCCAATACCCACTGCTGATAATGTACCCTTACTGCACCATTCTTCTTTGCCAACTCTGTCCCTTTAGTGTGAACTTTCTCCCAAGATCGGATGATCTTATGGAGTAGAATCGGATCGTTGGTTCGCATATCATTAAAAACCATATCTTCTAATTCTTTATCATCAGGTTTCTCATGCATAAGGTATCCAAACTATCGTGGAGCTAACATGGTGTTATAGCCGGTGTAACTTTTAGACCTTATTAGTGGTGCATTTGGGAAACTACCGCAACTGACAATTATTTCTTCAACATTCATCTTGTATCTATACCAAGGGATATCCTTACTAGACAAAGATACCAGAGTTCTAGCCCAATCCTCATTGGACATTTCACTGATATGAACATTAGGCTTGAACATACATGGGATAAGCCAATTATAGAGCAATGGAAGATAGAAAATAAACATTCCATTCTTCTTCTCATGTCGAGCATGCAAGGTATGAAAAGTGTATGTTAGGAGTGAAGGAACCAGACTTTGTTTATCCTTCAAAGCGGCCCAAAAGGCACTAATGACAGCTAAGTCTATGAAACCTTCATGGGTTGGAAACAACATTAGCCCTATATGAGAAGAGCTAAATTTTTATTCTAGGTAAGCCTTTTTCTTCTAGGTAAGCCCTCCAAAAACCAAAGAGATTCTCCCTTTTCTTCTAATTAGCCAATCCATTAGAGATGAGGATGTGGAGTGCAAGGGCTAGCTTCTCTACCTCAGGTATCTCACCAATCCTATTGTATGGTGTCCTTACTTTGATAAAAAAATCGAAAATTCTATTAAATTCCTCCAAAGTTGGAGTCAACTAAAAGTCTTGGAATAAGAAACTTTGAATTAGAGGATCATAGAACTCAGCCAATGCGGTGATGGCTGGTGTTTGAACATTTACCAGAGGAGGTCCAAAATCTAGCCAAACTTTCCTTGTAAAGTAACCCTGAAGCATGAGGGAAGCTCACTCAAAAGTCTTGATATGATGGCAATGTTCAGCATTTTAGCTTTGAATGGTAATGTTTTCCTTCTATCTGAACCCATTACAAACATTTTTTATGCTAACAATTGTGTGTACAAAGATTATCTGAAAACAAAATAAGTATGAGTGTCATGATGTTATGTAGATGATCATCAATGCATGGTACTAGTTTTTGGCATATCATAAGGAGAGGCCCTTGGAGTCCAATATTACACAACTACCAAAGCAAAATCTGGTTCTAAGAGGGACTCCTTGAGTCATGGACCCTTCATGAATCAACATCATGTGACAGGCTAGCTGTCTTATAACGAGAACTATAAATATGTCTAATCTAAAGGAGTCTTCATGCTAGACACGCAAGGAGTGACCCTTGTGGACTAACCCTACACAACTTCCATTTCTAAACTTATGTGTTATCTCTTCTTTTTCTAAAGGTAGGGTGTAGATCTTTATTCATGATATCAAATCCCAAAACTCGTATATATATATAGATATATATATATATATAATATATATATAGATATATATAGATATATATATATATATAGATATATATAGATATATAATTATATATATAGATATATATATATAATATATATATATTATATATATATATATATAATATAATATATATATATATATATATTATATATATATATATATTATATATATATATATATATATATATATATATTATATATATATATATATATATATATATGCGATAAATCAAAGATAAAGAAAACATATAACAAAAAAATGAAGAAACAAACAAAACTAACACGCAAAGAAAACCTAACTAAACTAGGGCTGACTTGATTATGAGATGTTTTGTTCCCCAACAGAGTCACCATCTGTCGTACCTCAAAAAATGAGAACATGATGTATACAAAGCGCAATCGCACGCTCGTGGGATGGGCTGAACAGAGTCGCCACCGAACATTATTTATTCTCAAAGAGGGAAAGGGAAAATATCAATAAAACCCCTAAAATAAAGGATAAGATATGGTCCTCGCAAGATTTTAATTAATGAGAGATGGCCTAAAAAGGTTTTTATTATTAGGGGAAAAAGAAAGAAATTAAACCTAAATTATTTATTAATGGGCCTAACAAGATTTCGAAAGCTTGCTCCTACGTGTCTCTAGGTACAATAAAGAATTTAATGCTTACGTAGTTTTGGGTAGAAAATGTTTGTTTGTTGGTCGATTTTAGCGAAAGCTATTTTGTGTCAACCAACGGAAAATACTACTTACCCAAAACATATTAGGAGCGGATGTTTGCATCACATCGAATGGATTTAGAAATCAATATTCATGGGAAAATGCCACTTATTTTAACTCACACATGTGTGGACGAAGCATTGTTTTGCATCGTCTCAAGAAAAAATACCTATCATTTTTGAAAAGATTTTTATTATTAACCGCACAACGGTGAGGAAAAGAGTTTGATTGGTTGAATGTATTTTATAGGTGAATGACGAATGTTTGAAGAGGACGAGACTTAAGCCTTGGGATCAATCAATCGGGGTTCCACTAGAATTCTAGATTCCAATGGTCCTCTTTTATTCGAATTATTTGAGAAAATGTTTGATGGATAACGAACGCTTGATAAGAATAAATTGTTCAAAGAATTACGCCAGAATTCTTGATTCCAACGACCCTTATTTGTCTAGGTTAATTTAAGTGTTTTAAGAATGAAAGAAAAGAATGAATGATTAACCCAAAACGCGTCACTCGAGACCGATCATTCGAGGCTTCCCACTGAAATGCTAGATTCCGATTGTCCCCTTCTTTCGTGTTTGTTTTGAAAAAGTTTGAAGAAAAAGAAAGCGATTAAATGGAAAAAAATATGAGATCTTAATAAAGGTGTTGATAGCTCAACGTTTGGATCTTATTAAGAGATGTATCTTAATTATGTATTGTTTGTCTTGTTAACATATCAAAGTCTAAGCATAATGAAATTGATGTCCAATACGACATGAAAATTAATCACACAAGCACACAATAACAAAACAATATCTAAACGTGACCAAATTAAAATTGAGACGACAATTTTGAATTTGAACTCTTATAGAATCAAAAGACACCTAAGAACTGTAATAATTTCTCCTCCTTCTATTGTTTTTTTAAAATATGTTCATATATATAAAATAAAATAAAAAGTCAATAATAAAAAAATAAAGAAGGTTGTTATTTTAATATGTTATTATAGTAAAAAATACTCATTAAAATAACACTTAAAAGTAAAAGATAGTAACACTTGTTTAAAACTAAAAACTAAGACAAAAATTTATAAAGAGAAAGATAAGGGGAAAAAAAGAAAATGAGGATGATTGGCCAAGAGAGGGGTTTCGCCCAGGGGACAATCAACTCGGGACTTGGGGCAGGTCAAAATCCCCAACCCGGTCTGATTCTCATAAGCAAGTGAACTAGTAAACCCTACAAAAGCAAAGTGCACAGTCGTATTCCATTTTCCCAAAATCACGATCAAGTCATCCCTCACGATACTTCTCCTTTCTCCTTCTGATACCACACATATTCATAGGGAAAGCGAAAACAAAAATCACAACAAAAATAACAAACACTCACTCTCGAATTTGTTCCCTCTCTCTATCTCAGAAACCACTCAAAATCCTTAAACAACGATGACCAAGGGCATGAAACAAAATGGGTTTTTGCAATAATAAGTGATGGTTCATGAAGAATATCAACGACAACCAACATTCAGAAGCCGAATCGAAACAAACAAAATGATGAAAATGTGAATAGACTCGTAAGAAGAAAATAAATCACCACATCAGAGGAAACGCGAATCCCACAACGATTATACGTTAAGCAATAATATTACATAAAGTAAAAATAGTCATGTCAACAAGTATGAAAACGAGGATTTAAAGCAGAAAGAATGAAAACAAAAGTAATGATGACGGTGATCTCTGAGTAAATAACTCTGTTCTTTTTACGACTCTATGTCCATACGTCTTTCCTTCGTTGTTTGTGTTTTGGCTTGTGATTTCAGTTTTGCGTATGTTGCTGCAGTTGTGTATTACTTTTTTCAGCCTACAATTTTTGGAATGATTTTGTGAATTTAGCAGCAATATGTATGTTAGAGTATGGTTATTCTGATATGGTGTAGGAATGTGATTAGTTTTTGACTCTGATGTTCTCTCATCGGAGTTGTTTTTGCTAATGATTTTTAGTATGAAAGTGAGGTTCCCTCATTTTTTTGTATGATATGAATATGGTGCTTTAAAGTATGATTCTGATTTCTTTGAAACTTTGATGGATGTTTTTTTTCTTCTCTGATGCCTTTATCCCTTTTATACTAAGAGACTGGGGTTGGTGTGGTGGCTTGATGCATAACTGAATGTATATGCAAATTCTCTCTAAGATACAAAAAAATGCTTTAGTATTTTGGTATAAGTCTATCGTGTTGATGCTTCTGATAAACCTGCACTTTCACTTTTTCATTGACTTTATGGTTGTGGATTTGTTTCAATGAATTTGTTGCAGAACTCTGCAAGGGTAGAGTTATTAAAGATCATAGGTGGAAAAGGGGAGATGGCTCACAGATGAAGCCAAAATTAATCAAGCAAAAAACAAACGTTGAGGGACCCTCCTCCACACATGGAAATGCTTATTTTTGTAATTGTTTAGTGTAAAATAAAAAAAATTGTATCTTACTATAGTATAGAAACTTACTATTATATCATCTTGAAATCCCCTTTTCTATTTTGTTTTGTGATGTAAAGGAAAGTAAAAAAAAGTGTAATTACTTTTATGAAATCCCCAAATTAACATTGTTCATGTCACCCACAGTACAAATGACACTTTCTTCTTTGCAAAAACACTCTCTCCTCTTATTTTTAGGGATAACCGACCCAGTTATTGCAATAGAAGTACTTCTTGACAACTTTGACTTTGTCTTGTAAGTATTGAACATCCCTAGTGCTCTTTTTAATCCTTTTTTATTATAAAAAAAGTTTGAGAGAATTATGGATTGATGAAATCTCTTCATGGAATTATTAGATGTCATGTTAATCACTTTGTTTTTGTGAACCCTCTAATTTATAATTGATATTATTCAAATAACTCAGTGTTTTTAATAATTATTTTAGTTAAAATTCAAAATTCCCTAAATAATTCAACCTTAACTAAAGTATAGAATTAATTTAAAGTCGTTACAAATGAACTACTCACTTTATCCCACCATTAGTGACTAGTTAACTATTTCACACAAATTAAAAAAAAAAAGAATAAATGGAAGAGAGAGAATGATATTTTTACTAAAGTACCCCTTGTCAAATATTGAGAATGATGAAAGTAATATTAATTAAAGGGTAGAATTGGAAAAGATGCATTGGGGATTGAAATGAGTCATTCATTTTGGGACACTCTTTAATTCTAAATGGGTCACTCATTGTGACATGGATAGAGTATAAGAATGACATATTTTTTAGAAAAGTATAAAACACGACTGAAATAAAACTTTAAGATAAGTTCTGCAGGTTCTATTCGTCATTTAGTACCCTAACAAATCTTATATTATTTGACAACTTACATCAATAATAATTTATAAACACATATTCTTCAATTTAAAGGATAAAATCACGACGATTCACTCTAAGTCCAGAACAAACCATATTTTAGAAACATAAGTCTTGTGATCAAACCTATGTTATGTTCGAGCATGAAACTCTTAAATCTTTTAGTCTCAATTGATATCTATTATTTTTTAGAACTTGGAACCACAGAATTGGTGAATAATGGAGAAACTAGAGTATGGAGAAGGAGAAAGGAATTGAGAGAGAGAAATTAATTGAGGGTGAGAATATTTTCACTTGAACATTGATGAGGATACTTCCAAGGCATATATACAAAACATTACAAGATAATTGGGATACAAGTTACATAATCACATAACTAAAAATATAGAATTTTAGGACCTGTAGCCGCTTACACTAAATCTATAACTGGTTACATTAAACCTGTAACTAGTTACATTAAACATGTAACTAGTTACAACTGATACAACAAATAAATCCATTCAGTGGTAACCGGTTACACCCATGATAAATTTTATGTTTCTTCAGCTCAAAAGTGATTTTCGCCCAAGTATAACCGACTACACCCCCGTGTTTACAACACTTAAATTATCAAAAAACTCTTAATATACCACCTTAATTTAAGTGCTCCATGTCTTCCATGCCCATACTCATCTTCAACCTTTTGAACACATCATTTGTGACTTCCTTAGTCAACAAATCAGTCACTTGGTCTTCACTTCTACAATATTCCAATCTTAACTTTCCTTCACTAACAAGTTCCCTAAAGTAATGAAATCTCATCTCAATGTGCTTGCTCCTCCCATGTGCGATTGGGTTCTTAGAAAGATTATTAATCGTATATTACTAACCAGAATTGTAAAAACGTCACCCTTATTGTTTCTCAATTCCTTCAATATATTCATTATCCATACGACTCGGCACACACATAACGAATTGACAATGTACTCTGCCTCATAAGATGAGAATGCAACTATTGGTTCCTTCTTCGAACACCACAAGATTGGTGTTCCGCCGAACATAAAGATGTATCCATTTGTAGAATTTCGATCATCTTTATCTCTACACCAATTGGAATCGGTAAAACTGGTCAAATTGCAATTTTTGTTGTGTCCACTGAGGGAAAGAGAATTTCGCTGCCAATCGATCCTTTGACATTTCTTAGGATCTTCTTGACTGTTCCCAAGTGAGACACCTTCGATATCTCCATGAATCTACTCACAATACTGACACTAAATGCTATGTTTGGTCACATATTGCACAAATAAAGCAAGGATAAAATCACCCTCCTATACTGAGTTGGATTAACATCTTTCTCATCCTCACTCTTCAACAATTGTAGCCTCGGTTCAGCTAGACTAATGGAAGCATTATGATGCTTCATTTACACTTTTTTAATATCTCAAGTGCATACCTTCTTTGGTGCATGAGTAGTCCTCTTTTAGACTTGTGGAACTCAATGCCAAAGAAGTATGTCATGAGGCCAAGGTCGTTCATCTCAAATCATAAGTTCACTCTTGAACATAAAAATTCACTTTATGTTGCTGCCCATTATCAACATATAGACAAAGGATAATTACTCCTTCACTTGTATCCGTATTCGCATACATGCCATGCTCGGATACACATTTCTTGAAGCCAACCTCCTTTAGGAAACCATATATCCTTTTGTTCCAAGCTCTTGGAGCTTCCTTCAAATCATACAGTTCTTTCTTCAACTTGTAAAACTTTAGCTCTTGGTTTCTCACAACAAAACCAGGGGTTTGTTCTATACACACATTTTCTTCAAGCGGTCCGTTCAAAAAATGTAGATTTGACGCCCATGTGATAGATGGGCCAATTATTGTTATTCCCAATACTAACAACTAGCCCAATGGTTTCAATCCTATCAACCGATGTGAATACCGCTTCAAAGTTTATGCCTTCTCTTTACAAGAATCCCTTTGTAACTAATCGAGCCTTATGCTTGATTATTTCACCCTTGGGATTTGCCTTCATTATGAACATCCATCTCATACCAATTGGATTCTTTTCGTCTCTTAGATCAACCAACTCCCAAGTATTGTTCTTCTCAATATATTCTAGCTCATCCTTCATAGCACAAATCCATTTTTGATCACCTAAAGCCTCTTTCATGTTAACGGGTTCAGATTCGGCCATAAGTGTAAAATGGACAAAATCACCATCATCATTGACTTTGTTGTCTCATAATAGCTCACAATATTGGAATCTCTAAGGCAAACCTATTTTCCTTGTTGATCTTCTCACATTATCTTCAATTTGGGCTTTGACAACGAGCGTTTCTGCACTTCCCAGTTTTGCAGAATCTGATTTTTCAAAGCTGTAACCAATTACAGCTTTTACGTAACTGGTTATAGGCTACTGCAATTGCTTTATCTCGTTTAAAATGACATCTTGGTTGATCACAACCCTCGTTTTTGATGTATTAAACAACTTATAACCACCATTTGAGTGATACCCTACAAGTATCATTATTGCTCCCTTATCATCCAACTTTTTTCTAAGTTGCCACGAAACATGTTGATATGCTACGAAACCGAAAAACCTCAAATGGTTCAGATTCGGTTTGAATTCCGACCATGCTTCCTCTGGTGTTACCTTTTCAAGCTTCTTTTTTGGACACCTATTCAACAAATAGGAAGCTGTAGATACCATTTCTCCTCATAACTCTTTCGGCATGCTCTTCCCCTTTAACATGCTTCTTAACATGTTCATGATCGATCGATTCTTCCTTTTGGAAACACCATTTTTTTGAAGTGTATAAGGTGTTACAAGCTCATGAACTATCCCTTATTGATCATAAAACCTCTAAAAGTCTTTTGATACAAATTTGCATCCATAATCCGTTTAGAGCAATTTGAGCTTGTGATCAGTTTGTCGCTCAACCATGGATTGAAATTTTTAAACACTTCAAATACCTCAACCTTTCTCTTGATTAGGTAAATTTCCATAGCTTTCTACTATGATCATCGATGAATATGGCAAAATATCTATTACCATTAATGAAATCTACTTGTATCGGCCCACACACATACGAATAAACAACTCAAGGTGATTCTTAGTTCTATAACATGTGTCCTTGCTGAACTTACCCTTATGTTCTTTCGCTTGAACACATTCTTCTCAAATTTCAGTCGGTATGTTGATCAATGGCAAACTCGTTACTGTTTCATTCTTTTGCAAGTCTTTGAGATCTCGGAAATTGAGATTCCTAATACGATAATGTCATATCCTCTCATCTCGACTCGTTGTTGTAGCAATACATCTATGCTCCATAAACTTCAGCTCAACCTTGAAGGTTCTATTGGCAGCTATAAGAGATTTAAGGACCAAAATCCCATTTGCATCCATAACACGCAACCTCTTATTTTCCAGGTGAATCTTGTAACCCTTAATAAGAAATTGGCCAGTGTTTAGAAGATTACATTTGATTCCGGGAATGTACAATACATCTTTGATCATGGAATTTCCACCATCCCTTATCATGATCAAAACATCATCGATCCTATAAGCCGCTAGAGTGGTCTCATTCGTGTACTTCACATTATTCTTCATGGCACGATTGATTTTAACAAACCAATCCTTCCTCCCCGTCATATGAGTAGAGAAACCAGATTCCATATACCATTCCTCGCTACATTGAACTGAACCTCTCGTACTCATCATGACATTTTCTTCTACCTGTAACCAGTTACAACTTTTACGTAACTGGTTATAGCATGCTTCTACAGTATTTTCAAAATTATTGTTGTTGATGTCCTGCAACCTGTTGCTTCTGAACTCACCTTTTGTGATTATGACGAAGAGTGTATTCTCCTCATCAAACTCTTGTCTTGTAACCTTGGCTTCATCTCTTGAAGTTCCTTCTTGTTCACATTACAATCTCTTGCAAAATGATAGAACCTTTGACACTTAAAGCATTGCGTCTTGGTTTTGTCAAAACTCTTACTTTCACCTCTAAAGTTGCCCTGACCACCATTTTTGTTGCAGCTGCTCTCGCCCATTTGACAAGTCGAATTCTTGTAATTTTGGGACTCTCTTCCACCAAAATTCTAAAAATTCCCTTTTCTTCATGAGACATTTTCCTTTTGACCTCATGTCCTTCTCATTGAAACGATCTTGCAAAGTGATCTCTGTCTTTGCCTTATCTTTATTTCTCTCTTCCACCCTTTTCTCATGAGCCTCAAGGGAGATTTGCAGCACCTTTTTTCTCATCATCTCAAGATCCTTCGATTTCTCAATCGCTACAACCATGTTGCAAATCTTGGTTTTAAAGAACATAAGATTTTCACGACAACATACTGCTATGTGACTATTTCTCCAAGTACCTTCACTTGATTCACTAATCAAGTGATTCTTGTTTTGAAAACATTGATCACCTCCTTTTCCTCCATTTGAATCAATTCAAGTTGACGCTTGTTAGTTTGTAACATAGCCATCTTCTACTACAACAAATAAAACATTTCATGACGAAGCTTTTACCTAAAACATTTAAAACCGAGGGGATATATCTAGGGAGCGCCATGTTCTATTTAATAATATATATATAATATATAATATATAATATTATATATATATATATATATATATATAATATATATATATATATATATAATATATTATATTATATATATATATATATATATAGCATATTCCTTCGGCGTTTATAAAAACCAAGAGAATATATCTATAAGGGAGCTCACTTCGAATCTTAATTAATGCATTTTATGTTTAATATTTTTTTCAGTTGGCTCCTTTCCAGCTTCCCTTTTTTTGTTAATATGTTTTTCTTCCATTTTTATTAGTATTAACCTCAGTTACATAATCCAACTGAGAGGTGATATATTTTGCAATAATATCTTCAAATCAATTTTTTCAAAATCCTATTTTAATTTTTTATTTTATATAATCAAATCCCTCGATTTTTCAAAAAAACCGATGTGATATATATTTTAAATGTATTCCCAGAATATGGAGTTATGATGTTTTCTTATATTTTTATTTATTCTTAATTAAAACATACACATCATTTTTTTATGGAAAATCGACGTGATTTCTCTTTCTCATTAAATACTTCAGAGAACTAGATTCTAACTCCATATCGTCATTCTCTTGCAAAAACATAGACAATATTCATCATAAGTCTCATAAAAACCCTTCCAACAGTTGGCATTCATCAACCCTCGAACATCATAAGTCATCACGTTTGAGGTACGTTTATTCTTCTTTTTCATGGTTGTTCTTCTTCCAACATTAGGTTTATATCACTTGCATTTGTATCACTGAAATGACTTTAGTATCACTGAAATGGATTTAGTATCAATAAAATGGCTTTAGTTTCTCTTGATCATTTCTTTTTCCATTTTGATCTCTGAATGGATGTTTGTTAGTTTGTTTCTTTATTTAGATAGTCATGGCCGAGTCGACAAGCATCTCCCATACAACATCTCATACAACCAAAATCTTCTTATATTGGTATGTTTCTATGTGATTTAACATTAATAACAATATTTTGTATATGATTCATCATCTTTTTTCAAGTGGCTATGATCATTTTATCATTCTTATGATGAATTTCTTTAACAATTTTAGGTTTAGCATTAGTAATATTTGCACATAATCTAACTGAAAGTAACTTAATAAATTTTTTCATTCATTTTACTGATATTACATAATAAGGGAAACATAAATATTAACTTCAACTTAAAATAAAAAAGACACTTCAACTTAACTTCAAACATTTTCCTTAAACTAAACATTAAAACCCAACGGTCCATATACCCTCATTTGTTCCTTCCAACATTTTTATTTCTTGGTTGTCTCAGCAACCTAACGTACAACATCTATGGAGCAAAGCGGTAATGAAATAGCAAGAGATCGCCAACCTTAAACTTTTTTTACTTTTCATAGTCATACCAACCATAGTCAAGGTACTTTTCCATCCGTGGTCTGTTTTCTTTGGGAATCTCACAATCATGGAATATCATATTGTCAAGGTCCACCAATGTGAGGGAAGTCTGGTCCACACGTAGACCCCTCCTAACAATCTCAGCTAGAAAATGCTACAAATTTAAAGTTTTTGTCAAGTTATAAATAATCAAAATAAACATTATACTAAAATTAAAAACATATAGAAGGAAAATGATATGTTATGTGTTATATAAATTATCACCAAGATAATTTTTCCACCCTTTAAAGCCCTTGTGATCTCTTTCTCCCAATACAAATCTACTACCAAATTCTTCTACATTCACTTTCTCCTATGTTGCATTGGGATGTTCTAATTCACCTTTTCAACAAATCCTTCATTTGCATTCCCCTATTGTACTTGCCCATTGTACTACATTCTCCTTACCCCTATTGATTATAAGGAACATATCAACTGCTTGAACTTCGTTAGAAGGTTGTGGTTAGTTCACTTCCCAAACTTTCCCATCTATTACTTCCATGATTTCATTCGTGTCAAAAGATGATACATTTCAAATTAGAAATATTTAATCTCATCGAACCAGATTAAAACATGTTAGGTTAGACAAAAACAAAAAATTGTTTAACAAACATAGGTTTGGTATGTAATCTGCTGGACACAGAAGACATTAAGAAACTAATTTCAAAGGTTCTAATATGATATTTTAAAAGGCACAATGTAACACCCTATACCCCGACTCTTAATATAAAAAATAAAATTCACTAATCAGGATGCTAAACAAAACATAGTTTTCATGAAAAAATTTCAAACTCGTAGCGGAAAACTAAAAAAATCCTCTAAATATCAAATAATAATTTGAAGCAACCACTTAACAAAAATAAGCTCCAAAAGACAACTCAAAACAAATAACGCACCCCGTTCCCGATGTTACAGACAGAGCACCTAAAAACGACTAAAATAGCGATAAATATAAAATAAATGAAGAACAACTCCAAGGCCATCTTCCACTCACAAACACTACTCTTACTAAGTACCTTACTATCTGTAATCTAGAGGAGCACAAACGCCACAACAACAAAAAGGGGGTGAAAATACATCTTACAATTGATAATGGTGAAATTTAACAATAGGATGGTAAACATCGATAATCACAAATACATTATTCACATGATTACAATCAAAACTCAAATAGTGATGCCAACGCTAATGCCACCAACTCCTTTATAAGAAATGCATGTGGTACCATGTTTTTGGGTCTGAGGTATGTTATTGATTTCCCATGTCTCCGGTTCCTCTTGAATTGTGTCCCTCTCTCGACGTGATAGTCACTCTCTGAACCAGGTCATCATTGGACCGAAGTCCTACCTAATTCTGAAATATATGCATGCATGAATATGTATAAAGTAAGCATGCAACTCATCAATCATAAAAAACATCATCACCAGTATAAACACCATTATCATCATAAAAAACATCATCATTATAATAAACATCATCATCATCATCAAAAACATCATCATGATAATAAAGATCACCATCATAATAAACATCATCATCATCATCATCAAAAACATCATTATGATAATAAACATCATCATAATAATAAACATCAACATCATCATAAGGTTCCACTTTTGAATCAATATATTGTCAATCACAAGTTGTCACTATAATCCCTTCGGATTACTAAAATCCCCAATTATAGGTTGTCACTTTAATCCTTTCAGATTACTAATATCCAAAAATATGGTTTTTAAAATATATTTATTTGTCATCAAAAAGAGTAAATTTATCTTATTATCAAAACTCTAACGCATAAAAAATTCTCAAAGTTTTATTATATTAGTCACAACTCATCATAACCCTAAAAAAACTCAAAAACAACTTAACACCTCTCAGTTCTCAAAATGACTATAGAGTATCCCAAAATTACTCTAAAGTAGTCAAACGTGCTCTAAAGGCAACTATTTCACAAGTGATAACTCTAGTAACTCTAAGGACTGACAGTTTAACTCAATTTACTCAAAAGTGACCCTAAGGTTACAAAAAGGTCACTGACATAAAAAATTGCTCAAAAAGTCTCGAAATTTTATTATATCCTTTATAACTGAAAAGAGTTCTCAAAACTCTCAAAATTCGCTCACAATATCTTTCAATTCTCAAAATAATTTAAATAATTCCACGGTGTTCTCAAGGGAACTCTAAACAACTCGCCAATAAAACTTGACAACTCTAGGATGACCATTGAGTATCCAAAGGACTCGAAAATGCCGCACTAACAACTTTCATAATTGATAACTCTACTAAACCCCATAGGGTTTGGCGGTTTGACTCAAATAAAATTAACTCTAAAATAATAATTTTATCTCAACTTATCAAAAAGGTTACTGACAAGAAAATTACTCGAATTTTACCAAACTGACCCTCAAATTTGAAAACCGCCACTTGTCACCCAAAGTCCGCCCGTACAGCCTCGTCGTACTACCTCAGTCATACAACTCCAACCGTACAACCTATACTCAATTTTTATGATTTTTCATTAAAAAAAATCCTATTATAAGAAAATTATGTTTTTGTGGCATTTGAAGAAGTTTAGGGGAAACACATAGTGAGGTTTTTGGAAATTTTTGGAATATGCATCATAAGGTTTCTACATAAATAAATTTAGGAAAACAACACGACCAAATAGGTCCGCTCAAATTTACAGACAGAATCCCAAACCTCTAAAATATGATCACAACAACATATGCACAATTTCACAGTAATAGAATCACAATCAACATCGAGAATCATTAAACCTACCAACGATAACACTTTATTTACCGTAGGGGATTTATCCCAAATCCCCTTTGGTTTTCAGAGAAACTAAAACAAAACCAAAAAATTCATCGGTCGTGCCAATAAGATTTTGCTTAAATCTTATTTGACCAAAGAATTCATAGATCACAAGAAATAAGGGAAAATAAAGCATCACCCATGGTGTTGATGTGAGGGTAAGGAGCCATCACCATCCTAACTGTCTAATTCACCAATCAATAGGAAAATCCCCCCTTACCTTAGGATTGCAAAATGTTCAAGTTTTTTGACTATGGATTTTCTTCCTGGAATTCCTTAGGTTTTCTGCCTTTTCTCCCTTTTCTCCGGTTTCACGTATCAGCAAAAAAATTCAAAAACCCTTAATTTTTCTATTTAAATAACCTAAGATATTTTTTAAAAGTTCTCAACTCTCCCTCAATTCTTGGACTTACACTCATTGCCTCCACAATCTTCACTAAAATTATAATTTCATCCGATCTCTCAATTCTTAAATTTTTATTATTTTAATTAAATAAATATTTTGATTTAAATAAATATTTAATCAAAGTTCTTCAAATTTCTATTTTCTCATCTTACTACTAAATAACGAAATTTATCTAATTATTCCTAATAATTCTAATAAATTCTATTTTATTTTTCTGCTCTCAAATTCTATAACCTGAATTATTATTAAATTATCAAAATACTCCTAAGCATCAAATAACACAAAAATTCAAATATATTGAATAAAGCACACCAATAATTAAATAAAATATTTAATTAAAATTTGGGGTGTTACAACTCTCCCCCACTTAAAAGTTTTTCGCCCTAAAAAATTACTTGGCAAGAACAAATCTGGATAAGACTCCTTTATCCAGCTCTCGAGCTCCCACGTCAAGCTCCCTCTAGGAGGTCCTTTCCAAGTGACATTCACTAGAGCAATATCCTTATCCGTAGCTGCTTCACTTCTGGATCTTCAATCCATATCACGAGGCCTCAACATTTGGATTATCCATCACTTGTACAACATTCATTTGGATTATATGAGATGGATTGGGAATATACTTCTGAAGCTGAGATACGTGGAAAACATCATGCAGGTTCGAAAGAGACTGTTGAATGACCACCATGTAGGCAACAACTCTAATCAGCTGGGTAATCTAATATGGACTAGTGAAACAAGGAGTAAGTTTATTAAACTTCAAATCCCTTTCAACACCAGTCACATGAGTGACTCTCAGAAATACATGACCACCCTCTCAGAAATCAAGAGTTTTCATCCTCTTATCGTGGTAACTCTTTTTCCTACTTTGGGATGTCTTCATCTTCTCTTAAATCATTTTTACCTTTTCAGTAGTCTACTGCATAATCTCTGGTCCCAATACAACATTCTCTCTAGAGTCATACCAACACAGATGAGTCATACACCTCTTCCCATATAAAGCTTTGAATGGTGTCATTCCAATACTGGAATGATAATTTTTTATTGTATGTAAACCCGATTAATGGTAGAAAACTATCCCAAGCACCTCTTTGTTTTAAGATGCAAGCCCTGAATAAGTCCTCTAAAGATTGGATAGTTCTCTTGGTCCGACCATCGGTCTGCGGATGATAGGAAGAACTCAACCTCAACTCAATACCCAAAGCTTCTTTTAAACTCTCCTAAAACCTAGATGTATATCTCGGGTCTCTGTCATACATGATACTCGGCAGAATACCATGAAGTTTCACAATCACAACAATGTAAATCTCAACCAGCTTCTGCAATGGAAAACCAATCTTAATCGGAATGAAGTGCACCGATTTAGTCAGTCTATCCATAATCACCCATATCGCATCAAATTCTCTAGGAGTATTCAGAAACCCAGCCATAAAATCCATTGATATAATGTCCCATTTCCATCTGGGAATATCCAACAGCTGCATCAGTCTAGAAGGTTTATAATGCTCAATCTTCTAATTTTGGCAAGTCAAACATGAATAAACAAACTACACAAAATCTCCCTTCATTCCTAACCACCAAAACATTTTCTTAAGGTCTTCGGACATTTTAGTAGCCCTAGGATGAATACTCAGACTGCTTCGGTGACTCTCCTCCAAAATGGTCTTCTTAAGTTCTGGCACATTAGTTACACAAACTCTATTTCTAAACTTTAGGATCCCATTCTCATCAACTCTAAAATCTTCATCTTCATCTTATTTAACTGATGATAGACGATCAACCAAAAATCTAGTTTTTGACTTTCTTTGATATCACATTATCCGGAGTCACCTTGCACACTAAACTCTGGTCTCTGAATTTTTTGATCAAATCCAAATCCCTAGCCATCAATGTAGCCATATGAAAGGACTTCCATTCAAAGCATCTACTAAAATATTGCCTATACCGGGATGATAATTCAAGCCAAAGTTGTAGTCCTTCAAAAACTCTAACCATCTCCTCTGCCTCATAAGCAACTCGTTTTGATCGAAAAAATATTTCAAACTTTTGTGATCACTGAATACTTCGAATCTAGAATAAAAAATAGTTTCTCTATAACTTCAGCATAAATACCACGACTACCAACTCTAAATCATGAGTAGGGTAGTTCCTTTCATGAATCTTCAGATGTCGACAAATATGTGCCACAACCTCCATTCTGCACCACCCAAACCTATCTTGGAAGTATTGCAATATACTATAAAAGGTTCCCTTGGGTATGGAAACATTGGTGTTGTTGTCAACTTCTTCTCTAGTTCTTGAAAATTCACTTCACACTTCATATCCCACACAAAGGCTTGGCCCTTTCGAGTCAATCGAGTGAAAGGTAGGGCTAACTTTGAAAAGCCCTCGATAAATCTTCGATAGTAACCAACCAACCCTAAGAAACTTATGATTTCAATGACTGATTTTGGATCCTCACACTGTAGCACTCCATGTACCTTAGAGGGATCAACTGTTATACCACCACTAGAAACCACTTGACTGAGAAAACTCACTTATTGCAACCAGAAGTCTTATTTGGATAACTTGGCATACAACTTCTTCTCTTTCAAAACTTGAAGTACAATACAAAGATGTCCAACAGGGGTCTTCATCTGATTTAGAATATACCCAAATATCATCAATAAACACCACTGCTAACTGATCAAAAAGGTCTTCGACTTTGGAAAGAGGATACTTATTCTTGATAGTGACCTTGTTCAGTTGACGATACTCAACAGACAATCTCATACTGTTGTCTTTTTTATTCACTAATAACATTAGCTCCCCAAGGCGATACACTTGGTGTGACAAATTTCTTCTCAAGCAGATCTTCTAATTGAATCTACATTCCAACCAACTCTAATGCAAACATCTTGTATGGTGTCATCGACACAGGTCTAGTATCAGGTACTAAATTTATGGTGAACTCAACTTCTCGCTTCGGTGGCAAGTCACAAATGTCTTCAGGAAACACATCAGGAAAGACACACACTGCAAGTATATCACTAGCAACAACATCACATTCCACCCTCCAGGAAGTGAACTTCACGAGCACTTGATCATTCTCCCTCGATGACATCTCAACTTGACTGGCAAACATAAAACTTGAATCTGTATTCTTTTCGGGTTCAAGAAATAGTATATCCTCAACAATACATGCACTCTATTCTAAAGGGGTACATACGCGACAACAACAAAAAGGGGTGAGAATATAGCTTACAAATGATAACGATGAATTTTAGCAACTGGATGTTAAACATCGATAATCACGTATACATCATTCACATGAACACAATCAAAGCTCAAATAGTGAATCAAATGCTAATGCCACCAACTTCATCATAAAAAATGCACTTGGTACCAAGTTTTTTAGATCTGAGGTATGTTACTGATTGTCCATATCTCTAGTTCCTCTTAAGCCTGGTCCTTGTCTGGGCGTGAGACCGTTATATTCCCTCTTTGAACCAAGCCATCATTGGACTAAAGTCCTACCTAACTCAAAAATATATGCATGCACGAATATGTATAAAGTAAGCATGCAACTCATCAATCATCAATAATATCATCATCAGTATAAACATCATTATCATCATAAAAAACATCATCATTATAATAAACATCATCATCATCAAAAACATCATTATGATAATAAACATCACTATCATAATAAGAATCATTACCATTAAAAACATCATTATGATAATAAACATCATCATCATAATTAACATCAACATTATCATCAAAAGGTTCCACTCTTAAACCAATATATTGTCAATCACAAGTCATCACTATAATCCCTTCAGATTACTAAAATCTCCAATTCTCCGTCGTCACTGTAATTCTTTCAAATTACTAATCTCCAAAAATAAGGTTTTTAAAATATATTATTTTTCATCAAAAAGAGTAAATTTATCTTACTACTCGAAACTCGAACGCATAGAAAAATATCAAAGTTTTATTATATTACTCACAACTCATCAGAATCCTCAAAAAACTCAAAACTATCTCAATATCTCACAGTTCTCAAAATAGTCTAGAGAATTTCAAAAGTACTATAAATTATTCAAATATGCTCTTAAGGAAACTGTTTCACAAGTGATAACTCTACTAACTCTAAGGGCTGATAGTTTAACTCAAATTACTCAAAAGTGACCCTAAGGTTACCAAAAGGTCACCGACATCAAAATTGCTCAAAAAGTCTTGAAATTTTATGTATCATTTATAATTCAAAAGAATTCTCAAAAACCGCTCACAAAATCTCTCAATTTTCAAAATAATTTAAATAATTCCACGAAGTTCTCAATAGAAATCTAAACAACTTGCCAACAAAACTTGACAATTCTAGGGTGTCCATTAAGCATCCAAAGTACTCAACCCACTAACAGCTTTCACAAGTGATATCTCTACTGAACTCCTTAGGGGCTAGCTGTTTGACTCAAATAAAATTAACTCTAAAATAATAATTTTATCTCAATTTATCAAAAAAGTTACTAAAAAGAAAATTGCTCGAATTTCTCCAAACTGACCCTAAAACTAAAAAATTGTCGCCTGCCACCCACAGTCTACCTGTACAATCAAGTCGTACAACCCCAACCATACAACCCCGTCGTACAGTCCACAGTGCCGCCGTACAACCCCTACTCACTTTTTCGATTTTTCGTTAAAAAATCCAATTATAAAAAAAAATCATTTTTCTGACATTTTGGAAATTTTAGGGAAACACATATTTGAGAATATGCATCGTAAGGTTTCTCCATAAATAAATTTGGGAAAACAACTCGACCAAATATGGTTGCTCAAATTTACAGACAAAATACTAAAACTCTAAAATACAACCAGAACAACATATACACAACTTCACAGTAATAGAATCACAATCAACAATAATTATTATTAAACCTACAAACAATAACACTTTATTTATCGTAGGAGATTTATCCAAATTCCCTTTGGTTTTTGGAGCAACTCAAGCAAAACCATAAAATTCATCGATTGTGCCAATAAGGTTTTACCCAAACCTTATTTGGCCAAACAATTCATAGATTGCAAGAAATAAGGGGAAAATAAAGCATTACCCATGTCATTGATGGGAGGGAAAAGAGCCCTCACCATCCTGGGTGCTCAATTCACCCATCGATAAGGAAATCCCCCATCCCTTACCTTAGGATTGCAGAACCTTCAAGCTTTTTGGCTATGGATTTCCTTCTTAGAATTCCTTAGGTTTTCTACCTCTTCTCCCTTTTCTCCAATTTTATGTATCAACAAAGCTTTTCCAAAACCCTGAATTTTTCTATTTAAATAACCTAAGGGATTTTCTAAAAATTCCCAACTTTCACTCAATTCTTGGGCTTACACTCCTTGTCCCCCACAATCTTCACTAAAATTATAGTTTAACTACAACTCTCAATTCTCAAATTTTTATTATTTTTAATTAAATAAATATTTTGTTTAAATAAATATTTAATCAAAATTCTTCAAATTTTTATTTTCTCATCTTACTACAAAATAACTAAATCTATCCAATTATTCCTAATAATTCCAATAAATTCTATTTTATTTTTCAGCTCTCAAATTCTATAACCCCAATAATTATTAAATTGCAAAAATACTCATAAGAACCAAATAACACAAAAATTCAAATATATTGAATAAAACACGTCAATAATTAAATAAACTATTTAATTAAAATTCGGGTGTTATACACAACGAGGATGTAAGATACCTTGCTTTTATATATATTATTTCCAGGTTACTTCTTACTTGGGACTTTGTGGTAATGCGGAATTGATAGTACAATGGGGAATCTATAACAAAACTCTTTGATATTCCTATCTATTGTTTTTGATGTCTGCATTGGCTACTACATAAATGGTAAATGGAATTAATAGAGTCACCTAATTTATTAATTGTTTTTGTAGTCATGATAAACATTCAGATGCCTAATGTAATAATTGGTTTAGTATCAACCATTAATGAAGCGAATCACATTTTTCTACCATCACAAAGTCCTACATATGACCATTCACCTCTACCATGTGACTTTTTAACTTCAGAAATAAATTATAACACTTATGTTATATCTTAAACTTATATTGTACCATTTGTTTTAAGCTGCACTTTGTGTTTGTTACTCCAATAACATGGATTTTCAAAGTTGGTCCAGTTCTTGATGATGATAAAATATATGGTTCAATGATGAACACTTAATTGCTAATTACTCAACTGACAATGCACGTGAATACCAACATGTAGATTATAACTTTGATTCAAGCTCAGTTCTTGATGATGGTGAAATATATAATTCAGATTCTACTTTTGATGGTTTTGAGAATATTGATACATATCATTATGTAAGTTTTTTAAACACTTGCATTTTACGTTCTTATTTAGATGTCATTTTCTAAATTTATGTTTTCTAATGTTTACAATATTAGTTAATGTGAAACATTTACTTAAATGCATTTTACTTTGTTCAGGATATTCAGACATTGATGATCCTCTGATTGAATGCATCCATTATGGAGCGCTCATGTGATATCAAGAGAGGACAAACAAACATATACATACTTCAATTCCCAAGTACCAAAAGTAAGTGTCGTATCCCAAATTTTGACAACTCCTTTTTCTCCATCTGAGTCATTGACACCACAGTCTGTATTAGGGCATGTTTGGGTACCTTCGGACAGACTCAATTTAGCTAAGTTAAGATAGGAGGCCAAGCTCTATTAGATTTCATCATGCATGTTATCTGGTCAACTCCAATAACTTCAAAATTCAAAGGAGAACCATTTTAACTTTTGATCCTCTTGTAAAAGTCTGTTTTTATTTTATGGATAATGTTGCTATTTTTGGCATTTATTAATTTAGTCTTAGTATATTATTCAATAAAATTATTAGATAAATATCATTAGTGCTATTAGAAAACATTTTCACTTTTATTAGTATTATTTAGATATTATCATTTACTAATATTTTATTAGGTAATTAAGTCAAAATATTATTAAATAAGAAGTTAGATATTTCACTATTTAAATTATTATGCATTAGAATTATTAGTCAATATAGCTTTCGGTTTATTAGATTAAGATTATTGTTAATTACTTTTATTTAGGTTTTTGTTTTTCGGTTATTTTTTAGAATGAACCTAGTCAAATCCTCCGGCTAGGTCAACCAAGGATCAAACTTGCCAGAAACACTAAGTACACGTGATTGAAGCAGCAAAATGAATCAAATCTAATGTAATTAACAGAAATACAATCTCATTCTTCAAAAAAAATTCAGTTACAATTGGACTTCCAAAATAAGAAACAATTATATCAAAACCGTCCTAATTTAATCAATCAGAATTAAAACCCTAAACCTAATTCTAATATATAAAAGCCTAAAGAAAATTAGAGGGCGGCACGAAAAAAATCCTGGAGCAAAGAGAAACTTCAGAATTGTTGCTGCAAACCATAAACCCCGCCACTAAAGCTCCAAAATTTGGATACTTAGGGTTTTCACATAGAAACCCTAAGTATTTGAGCTAAGCCTCCATATTCTACCCATGGAAATAAAGAGAAAGAGATCAGGGAGAGACAGAGAAAGAAAAAACAAAGAATAAGGAGAAGAAGAGGGACACAACTTAATTGGTCACTACAGTATCGGTTGGTGGTCTCGCCCTTTTTATGTTTTTGAATATGTGTTTTGTTGCATTATATTTATGCTCGTGTTTTTGCTAAGGTCTGATTTTTTGTTTGATGTTATTGCTTAATTTGTGTTTATTGGATTTAATCAAGGTTTAGAGTTAAATAGAGGAATTTGGAGAGCTTAGGATTTTTGTTTAATCTATGCTTAAGGGTCAGATTTGGGTTCAGGGGTTATGGATCTTGGAATTAGGTGGTGCGACTTTAGTTTCTGGGTAATCTAAAGGGGCTATTGTTATTAGCTTGTCAAGGTTCATGGGTTAGGGATGAAGATCGTTAGGGTTCATGTGTAGGGTTCTTTTGGATTTAGGTTAGGGTTATTAAAAGCTAGGGTGAGGATTTGGATTTTGATGTTTGTTCTTGGTTATTTCAAGGGATGATTGATGTTCAGGAGGTCTTGATCTATGGATTAATGTTATTGTTATGTGTTCTTGGGTAGGGTTAGGCAGATTCTGGATGAATTAGGGTTTGGGCTTGAGGTTGAAGATGAATCTTCATCGTGTTCTTAATGAACACGATGAAGGTGGAAGGTGGTCTATGGTGGTTTCAGGGGATGGATACGGTGGTTATTGGGTCAGAGGGCGTTTGTTCTTAGTTCTGGGGTAGGGTTCTTGAAGAGGGGATGAAGGTTTGAATTTTTCGATGAAGATTCATCAAAAAATTGGGTTGGGTGGTGAAGCTATGGGCGGATGAAGGCTTGGATGGTGGCCAGGGTGTGGTTTAGGGTGGCTCAAAGGAGAAGAATGGGAAAGAAGAGAGAGAGGGACAGGAATTAAGAGAGAAGCGAGTGTGAGAAATGAGAAAATCCTGAAGAGGGTCTGCTTTAATATTCTCCCATTGCACTCTCTAATCACACACACATGGTCTGCTCATGGTTATATGATGGTCATACTTTGACCTATCCAGTGCGCATGCCTCCACCATATACCCCTAGTTGACTATAGATATCACCCTTCGGTTATAATTACCTTTTCCAGTCTTCCCATCCAATGCATGCCATGTGATCATGTTGACTCCCTCCAGTCAACACATTTGTCGCCCCCTGTTGAGAGTTAACCATTGACTCTCCTGGATTGATCCACGTGACGCCTTGGGCGTCTGGACTAGTGGGCCTTTATCACCTACTTTCCCCACACCGTGTTTCTCTCTTGCAACTAAAAATGCACCCCTTACTGTTTTTCTAACTAATTTTTGTTTTTTATTTTATTTAATTAATTTAGTTTAAATATTTAATCTTAATTAATCTAACCCTAAGTTATTCTCTTAATTGGTCATTATATTTTAAATGGGTCTTAATTTAATTTTGGATGTATTCTTATAATGGCTTTGTTAGTTTAATTTACAAAAAAATGAAAAATACAAACAAAAAATATTCTTTTGTCATATTAGTTGATTTGATTCCATTAATTTAATTAGATTAGTTTTATTAGCTTATCCAGTTAGAAAATGACTATAAAAAGCAACAAAAATGATAATGACATAAGTTATGCATGAATACATCAGAAATATTTTCTAAACTAAACTAGAACTATTTTTACAAACTAAATTGATTGGTTGGCGTCACGCCTTATCGATCAATAAATCAATCCATAAAATCAATTCAAACACACCCAAATGCTATTTCCTCTGCCCTTATGCATTGAGACCTTTTTTAAACAAAATTTTCTCCACCCCGATGTGTTGAGATCTTTTCAAAGATTAATCAACAAACACACAACATTTTCTAGACGAACTACGATAATCTGATTCTTCAAAATACTTAAGGATACGTAGGAACAAATGACCCTTTCCCGACGTAGACTTAATGAATATATTATCAATATATATTTGCATAAATGTTTTGATATAGTCATTAAAGATAGAATTCATCATCCTCTGGTAGGTTGCTCCAACATTCTTTAAACCAAATGGCATCACTACCCACTCGTAGGTGCCTAAAGTTCATGGGCATCAAAATTCCGTCTTCGGAACATCTTCATCTGCAATGAAAATTTGGTTATAACCATAAAAACCATCCAACAATCTAAGATATTCAAAACTCGTTACTGAGTCGATCAACATCTCGATGACAAACATGGGTTATTCGCCTTTTGGGGTCGCAACATTCAAATATCTGAAGTCAAAGTAAACCCTTAACATTCCATTTTTGTTAATTACTGGAACGAATTTGGCAAGCCATTCGACATACCTTTAAGTTCTTATGAACTTTCTTCTTAGGAGTCTTTTGATATCCTCTTTTATTTTTAACATGGCCTCTAGGGAAAACCTCCTAGGTGGCTGCTTGACTGGTTTTTTCCCCGCCTTTATTGGCAGTTTTAATTTCACATAATCTCTGCTCAGATCTGGCATTTCATTATAATCACAAGCAAAACAATCCTTAAATTCATGAAGTAACTTAATTACCTTTACCCTCAGATCTGGGTCGATGGCACTGATGTAAGTCGACCTTCTGATAGTTCCATCTCCCAAATCAATTTCTTCAAGTGGATCTTGAGGATGCATATTTGTAGTAGACGTAACTGGATCCTTCTCGAAGCAAAGGCTAATCATCATATATGAAATCGAGCCTTTGGTCTTGTTGACCATCATCTTCTAAGTCGGATGATCACAACTCTTTGACTGGTTGAGGTCCAATGTTGATCATTTGACTCACATAGAACACTTATATCTCATTGGCTTTAACATCCATATGTGGTACTTCGGCCTCTAAAGCCTCTTTTAATCTATGCTCAGCTACGCAATCCAAAATCCACTTCAATGCGTCAAATTCAGACATCAGCAACAAATTGGTCGCCCTAGTCAATTGGCCAGATTGTTTATGAATCATAAAATATTTCACCTATGATCTCTTTATCCCATGTTAATCCATGTGTTGGGTGGAGCTTCAAAGAATAGAATTCCTCGTCTAGAGGCATGTAAGCTAACCCTATTGGTGTGAAAGGCGCAATATTAGCTAAATTCTTATGAAAATTTCATTTGCCTACATGGTTCACCTCCTTCATGTAGTATTCTTTGGTCAACTTCGACATTCTCGACTATCCCATCATCTCGCCAGATGGCTATCGTTTGATGCAACAATGAAGGCACTGCTCATACTCCGTGTATCCATTCTCGACCCAGGAGCAAATTGTTGCTAGCCCTTGAATAACTCCCATAGTTTTACCCGTCTTTCCTTCTTATTTGTAAAGCACAGTGTTATAGGGCCTCAAGTCTGTATCGAACTTCCCAATTTTTTCCCCGCAAGAAGTGAGGCATTAAATTCACAACTTCCCCACCATCTACCAAAATCTTGTTCATCGTCACCTTTTCCACCTTCGCCCTTATAAACAGGATCTTCATATGACTTTTCATCCCCTCATAGGGCCTCTTAAAAAAAGGCATTTTATTCCTAGATACATCCATTGTTCATCATGAAGTAACATACTAGCTTGTGTCTCGCCATCTCCTCTTACTCACAATCTTCAGGCTCATCAACCTCTATCACACAATCCTACTCCCTAGGATGTAAGGAGACCATGTTGCACAGCATATCAATTTCATGTTCCGACCCAAAATCGAAATCCTCTGTTACCAATTTCTCTTCATTCGATGATACCTCATCTCCCACCTTTTCTTTTGACTGACTTATCTTAGGAGAAAACAATTTTATCCCCACTGGTTTCTTCACCTGTTCACTTATTTGACTTTGATGTTGTTTATTGTTTCTTGACTCTGGAGCCACTCGACTTTGAGGTTGCTTGTTGTTGCTTAATTATGTTGCCTCCCTCTCAACTTTATTCTTTCTCTGTATTCTTCTACATTGTGACCTTACCATAGAGTTTTTACCTTTGTAATTACTAGGCCTGTATGAGCTCCTTTCCGACATCTGAAAGTTCTCTCGATAAGTCAACGAGGAACCTCGACCCATCTCAAAGTTTCTCCATTTAGAATTTCCAGCCTACTCCTTGCCAGCAGGTTTTGTCCACCTTTGTTGAGGAGCCTTCGAAGTAGGTAGATAAGTGTTAGTTCTAGCTTTCTACTGAGCAGGGACCTGTTCCTTCTTCTGGGGAATCCCCCTCTTATCGAAATAGAATTGAGGTTTATTCTTCCTCCAATTATCCTGCTTCTTTTCCTGCTTGGCGGATTCGACTTTCTTTGCAGCTTTTTTATCAAATATAGTGCTGCATCGAGGATATATCGTTACCTCTGAGTCTTCAGCTTTGCACCCGTGGAGGAATTCCACAAGCCCTTCACCTGCCTTTGGACACACAACTTCAATCTGATTTTCACTATCTTCGAACTCAGTCATGTCAAAATCCTTAGTAATTTCGATCATATTGATCGCCACAGGCTATATACTTGTAATGGGTCAAAGTCGATCTTCATTTTAGTTTTTCTTTTGGCAAACATCAACATGACTTCATTCATTGTGTTCTGAATAAGATCCCTGAAAAGAAAATATTGTGGGGGGTTTTATGCCCTAAAAAGTTATGATATTTACAAAAACCTCGTTTTTTCCTTTGTTTTAATGGTGATACTTTTGCACCTGGTGGGACTAGCACTTAACCATCTGTAACCAACAAGTCAAAGATTTAACCGCATTTGGTTATGTCAAAGGTATAGGTCCTCTTAGGGAATTTATCATTTTTCTCCAGCTCATAAGGGGTTTTCCCATTTGCAGGCGTAAACAACTTACACATATATGGGGGATCTGGTTTTAATTCAGCCACATCAACCTATATCTCTTCGATATGGTTGTATTCGACATATGATGCCAAGTTATTTTCTTCCTAATCGACATAAGCTATATGATCCTTCTTACCCTTGTTCACTCTAGCTTTCTCAGCCTTCAGCCTTTCGACTTATCGAACCCTGTCTGCCAACTAGGCCATATCTCTAAGATAATGTGTATCCAACTTCTTCCTAATAGAGTAATCTAATCCTCCATCGGTCATCTCGACTAACTCATGTTCATGCACTTAGGTAAAGCACCTCGTTTTCAGTAGGCAAAATCGATTCAAGTAATCATCGATTAATTCACCGAACTTTCATTTCACACTCGATAATTTTTTAAGGCTAATCTTGGATTTCCCCATGTAAAACTGTTCATGGAACGACCTTTCTAATCGAGTCCAATCGTTGATTTAATGGGCAGGAAGGGTTGTAAACCATGTAAAGGCATTTTTTTGTGAGAGAACTAGTAAAGTATCCCATCCTTAGATTTTCATTATTAGCTATGTCTCCCGCCTCGGTCAGATATCGGATAATTTGTTCGATGGTAGACTCATTAGTATCGCCAACAAACTTTGTAAACATAGGTACTTTCCATCCCCTTGGTAGTTCAGTTTGCAACATGTACTCCGATAGAGGAGATGTATAATTTAGCACTTTGCAGACCCATGTTTACCCCATTTTGATCCATTATCCTTTCGACAATGGTTGCTAGGTTATTCTCTCCTAAGAGATTCACTTGTTGAACCTGATTAACGACCTGATCAGTGTCTTGGTTTCGATTAACCATCATGACAGGTGGACGCTCTACTTCCCCAGGTATCTCTTGTTCGACCCCCTGGGGCGCCACTTGTTGCCCCTGATTTACGCTATTTCCCTCCAACCCTGACCCTTCATTTTGAACATGCTTAACAATTTGGGGTTGTATAATAGTCAAATTTGCACTGGGGGAGCGCCAAAGAAATCAGCAATTTGATTCATTTGAGTTGTCAACTATTGTAACTCTGATTCGTATTTTGAATCAATGGGTTGAATATCGTACCCATATGTTGGGTAAGAGTATTTACCATATCATGGTTACTCTCATCTATCTTTTGTCTCATTTTCATTATAGAATTCATCGTGAACGTTGGCATTGCTTGGGAACCAAATCCCATTCCCATCTAGGGTGTCATGGTTCAACCATGGTTACCTATAGCCGATCCAGATGCCAAGATTGGTGAATATGTATTTGTAGATCTATAAGCAAATGTTGTAGGATTAGTTTGCAGGTTTACCATCATTGATTTTGGCATCCCATAAGGTTGTTGACATTCTAACATGTGCATTGTGAAACTTGTGGAGAAAGTCCCTTCCTCTATCGACATAATAGGCCTAGGAGTCATTGGGCGACTATGGATTATTGGAGACAAAATTGTTCCTTCTGGTAGAGTTGATAGCGCAACAGTCATTGATGGTATGACTGTTGTGCTAGCACTCGAAGGGATTGGTTCAATCGGCATTGCAACGATTGTGTTTGTCCCAGTTCTATTAGAGGGTTGTTATCCATTTTTATTTCTGAGAATAGCCATCCTCATGGCGTATCTCCTTATAGGATTCCTAACTTCTCTCTTTGTTATTCTACCACTTATTAGTCTCATGCACACTCAGAAATGAGAAGTCAATGAAAATGAAGAACTTATGATTTTTTTTCAAAATAAAATCAACAATTCACACAAAAGGGTCCCACTGGGCATGCCAATTTGTTTATTGGTAAATTTGGTAAATAAAAAAAGTTTCTATTAATACTTAAGAGATCAAACTTAGAAATCTCCCATAACATATTTGTGTGAATCTAAATCTTTGAACATGATGTTATGATTAAAATCAAAGACACAATGTGAAGATAACAATGTGAAATTTTGACAAGACTTGGAATGTAAAAGATTTTGAAGACAAAGAAAAATGTAAAAATGAAGATAAAATGATAAATGATCGAAATGTAAATGAATCAAGAAAAAGGC